>NC_043980.1:940601-968187 GCF_902150065.1 Myripristis murdjan | reverse complement strand
GGTCCATTTTCTGCCATTGTAAAGCTTTAAAAAACACAACAGCACCAGTGTTCCAACAAAGACCCCTATGACATCATAAACCATGATGTCATCATAGAGGATGATGTCACAGGGCTCATGGCTGCTGCCTGTTAGAAGAACAGCATCTCCAGCTGTGGGTAATGTCACGGCCTTTTGACCAATCAGCTCTCACTGTTCAGTGATGACCTCATCACTGAGGTCAGCCAGAGCCTATATAAGCTCTGGCAGGCAAACATTTCACAGAGTTGTCACATGCTCGTTCTCTGGAAAGTAGGTGCTGCATCTCTCAGTTGGCATCATGGTGTGCTGCAAGAAATGGTCGGGTGACAAAGGCACAGGTTTCACATGCGTGTAGAGTGAGTGGGACTCTCTAATATCCCTTCAGAAGGTCCAGTATAGTAACAAATTTGGCTAAGCCAACACCATCAACACAGTCATCCACATGTGGAAGTGGGAAAGAATCTGGTTGGGATGTCACCGAGCTGAACACGCTCAAATTTGAGTTGAGTTATTTTGTTGTTTTTCCTCACATACGCCCTCTCACTCATCCACTCATTTCCCACACTACTGATGACTGATTTCAGACTTAATTCAGTTTATTTGAATCATTTTAGCTTTTTACTTTAAAGTCATGTGTGGTCTCCACATATTTTCCTTCTTTTGAGCCCGTTTGTGACAAACTGGGGGCTCATCCTTTTAGGTTGGTAGAATTAGATGTTTCTTTGCTACTTTTGGGTGGTCTTTCATTTATGACTGCAATTTCACATCATGCAGAGCTGATCAAATAAACAAGCAAATGATCATAATCAGAAAAAAACTATTGACTTTAATATTTATACTGCATATCTGAATATCTATACTGACTACAAATATTTAATAATTCTATAGTGTTGTAAGTTAAAGGCAACTAAAGAAAGACAAGCAGGCAATTTAACAGAGTTTTTGTCTTTAGTGCAACTGTGCATCATACTGTACATCAACAACATCGTACAGAAACATAAATAAAATATAATAAATGTTTGACACTAAACACCTAAATACAAACAGATTAGTGTCCATTGCCTTGCTCTTATTTGAAAAAACTCTCTGTGTTGTTGAGGCTCTACAGTTCTATAAGCTTGACATTTTAAATCATGGTTAGTAAAAATGGATCATTCCTGCTTCCCTAGAGACAACAGGCCAATGTGCCTGATAAAAGCTCCCATTTCAAAGAAGCATGCTGAACTATTGTTCTAACTGCCACCTGACGAAATAAACAGTGAAGAAAAACATCAGTAGCTCATTTGACTATTATTGTTATCACCATTATTATCAATTCCACATCAGCAATATAATAAATAAAGTGGCCCTGTTTTCTTGGAGTAACTTCCACTTTGACTTCTAAAGAAACTTTTTATGTCCACTTTTCTTTTTTGGGGACCCGTCCTGGCTGTGCCTTATTACCAAACACACACACACACACACACACACACACACACACACACACACACACACTGAAACAAACTCCGCTGGAAACGTCCTCTGCCGCTTTTTATAACCACATGGAGTGACAGCGGGGACGGCCAATCACACATTAGCAGGAAACGGCAGAGCCAATCGATGAGCGATATTAGGCTAGAGGCGGGACTTGTAGCAGAGAGCGACTGTTAAGCCTTTGTGGACCATCAGCATTGACTAGACACTGACGGACAGTGTGTCTGTTGGTAGGGACTGTACAGGAGTGGCTGGATGTTGGTAGGGAGGTGGCCCTGGCCTCCCTGCCCCATTCTGCGCCCCTGTCTCAGCTTGTTGTTCAGCTGCACATCGTTCTCTTTTGAAAGTCCCTCTGAAAATAGTTTGGTGCTCTTGATGATTTTGTGAGGCAGCATGAAACTTGACGTCGTGGTGATTCCAGCTCCGCCCACACAGCGCGTACAGGAGGAGCTGCTGTGTCAAACTCAAACCAACTTTATATCTACAGGAGTGTAGTTGGTGGAATTGTAGATAGATTGCATCTACAATTTGTTTCATTTGTTTTATAATTATGATTTATGTCTGAGGGTCAGATTTAATTGTCTGGGCCCCGAGTCTTAGTTTGCTACTGACTGTAATAGTCGCAGTAACATCAGTGACGTTAAACTGATAGTTGTGGTATTTTCAGTTTTGACCCATCAGCGCCTCTCTGTGGAGAGAAGGAGCACTGCACCGCCACAAACAGGTGAACGTGGAGAGGGCAGCAGATTTAGGAGCTGGCTTGTTCAGATTCAAATGGACGGTGATTCATGAGAAATATTTCTCAGCTGTTTTGTGTTGGCATGGAGGACAAGACGCTCTGGAATGAGAATGTGATGCCCACTAAAGTGTAATCACATTTGTGGTAATTTTTGTAATTGCAAAATTATTATTATTATTATTATTTTTTTAACATCTACTAATATGTATTTAACCTGTCTCCACCAACACTGCACTAAACTATTTAATGTACATATCAGGAGTCATTTGCGTGTGATCGCCAGCGGGGGGCAGTGTGCGTCCGCCGCATCCGGGGGGGACTTAGCGTCAGTTCGGTCCGTTTTCCGGCCTTCCTCTTCCTGCCGGGTGAAGGAGATGAGAGGTCATACTGTTCCCGTGTCTCATTTATTTCTCCTGTTTACAGGTTGGTGAACTTGAATGTTGGGAGGAGAGAGTGGTTATTAGTATGTTAACATGTTGTGTATTTTGGTGTCCAGCATTGGGCTTGTTTTGTGGGTGTGTGGACGTGTACGGGTGCGGGCTGGGTATTGTTTGAAGGTGTTAGATTGTGTTGAGTGTTAAAACCCGATTCCATGGGCTGTTAGAGCTAGGTAAAAAGCTGATGTTAAAATTGATTTTATGTGTATTAGAGCTGGTTAAAAATAATTAAAAAAAAAAAAAACAACAAAAAAAAAAAAACGACTAGCTCATGCATTTTTGGAGGGATTTAAGTAGCAGAAGCTATATATTATTTTCATTTGAAAAACAACTTATAGTGTGACAGTGGTAATTGTCATGTTGATTTATGAGAAATTGTCATGTTGATTTATGAGAAAATATGTTTTAATAAATGAACCCTTCCAGAAATGTGATTCTCACAGCACCACTGCCCCTGTCCCTCTCTCATCTGGACAGGGGCAGTGGTGCTGTGAGAATCACATTTCTGGATTTCTCCAGTGCCTTCAATACCATCCAGCCCCAGCTGCTCGGTCACAAACTGACTGATATGGGAGTAGGCTCACACCTGACGGCATGGATCATGGACTATCTGACAGGCAGACCTCAGTATGTGCGACTGGGGGACTGCAGGTCAGACACTGTGATCAGCAGCACAGGAGCGCCACAGGGGACTGTACTCTCTCCAGTCCTGTTCACCCTGTACACGTCGGACTTCCAGTAGGCTACAACTCGGAGTCCTGCCACGTGCAGAAGTTCGCGGACGACACGGCCATCGTGGGATGTATCAGCGGTGGACAGGAGGAGGAGTACAGGAAACTCATCCAGGACTTCGTAGCATGGTGCGGTTCCAACCACCTCCACCTGAACACCTCCAAGACAAAAGAAATGGTGGTGGACTTCAGGAGGACCAGGCCTCACCCGGAGCCCATAAGCATCAATGGTGCCTGTGTGGAAATGGTGCAAACCTACAAATACCTGGGAGTGCAGCTGGATGATAGACTGGACTGGACGGCCAACACTGAGGCTCTGTGCAGGAAAGGACAGAGCCGACTACTTCCTCAGGAGGCTGGCGTCCTTCAACATCTGCAAAAAACTGCTGCTGATGTTCTACCAGTCTGTTGTGGCGAGCGCCCTCTTCTATGCGGTGGTGTGCTGGGGAGGCAGCATCAAGAAGAGGGACGCCTCACGACTGGACAAACTGGTGAGGAAAGCGGGCTCTGTTGTGGGCACACAACTGGAGAGCCTGACATCTGTGGCAGAGCAACGGGCGCTGAGCAGGCTCCTGTCAATCATGGACAATCCACTGCATCCACTGCACAGCGCCACCACCAGGCAGAGGAGCAGCTTCAGTGACAGGCTGCTGTCACTGTCCTGCTCCACCGACAGACTGAGGAAATCATTCCTCCCCCACGCCATGCGGCTTTTTAACTCCACCCGGAGGAAATAACTCTCATTATACACATACTGCACTCCTGGTAGATAACACGTAAAGACTGGAGGGGAAGGGGTGACTCCATGAGGCTGGATCAAGTCTGACAGTTCCTGAATTCCCAGTACCGGGCGTCAGGTTCTGTCGACGGTCTTGGTCTCATGGTTTCACACTAACTCT
The DNA here is from genome assembly GCF_902150065.1 of Myripristis murdjan. NCBI lineage: Eukaryota > Metazoa > Chordata > Actinopteri > Holocentriformes > Holocentridae > Myripristis > Myripristis murdjan. Next base: position 963,887 of record NC_043980.1, on the reverse strand, counting down.
GAACCTCGGTCGGAGCGTGTGTTCCTCAGGTTAGGTTATTTTCCACTGCTGTTTAAATTGTTAATACTTCTGTTTAAATTGTTCATATTTCTATTTTTTTTATAATCCTTGTTCATAGTGTTTATATTGCTTACTGCTATTTATCATGTGTATACTGTATATTTCTTCTAAATTTGCACATTGACCTACCTCTATGCACATTTTATACACCCATGCACACGTTTTTTTCTGTTTTTTTGTTGCACATTGCTTTTTGCACACTGGGTTGTACTTAGATCTTATTCTGTTGTACTTAGATCTTATTCTTTATTTTTTTTTAATCTTTTTTTTTATTTTATTTAATCTGTAATCTGTGGATACTGCTGAAAAACTGCGAATTTCCTGCGGGATGAATAAAGTATCTATCTATCTATCTATCTATCTATCTTCCTGCCGAGTGAAGGAGATGAGCGGTCATACTGTTCCCGTGTCTCATTTATTTCTCCTGTTTACAGGACATCAACTTTTAATGAGGTCCTAGCCGGAACCTGTAACAAGAACACCTCAAAACTGTGGATTTCAAAGCCATTTGTAAAAGTTCAGAAGCCTGCTGTTCACTTTGATATTCTCTGGATGGATGAAAAGGATTGAGAGAACTTCCATTCCTGTCCACCCGGTGGCGCTCACGCTCCATAAACAGAATGTGAGAGTGAAAGCAGAGCCTGGTGCTGCTTTGAACGGGCCGTGCTGCTCCCTCTGTGCTGAAAGTTGAGATTGTCCATGTTGCTGCTGTGAAGCAGCTGGACTCCACTGGACTGGCCGCTCTCCCTGCAGCTCAGGACAAGTCCTTCATCCTGAGCAGCCCCTTCATGTCTCTGACAGCTTCTACGCTCTCAGCTGGGATGTGGCTCTGACGTTTCCACACTGTGACACTGAAGTCATGAGGAAGTGACTGCAGCCTCGGAGCAACAGGAGAAGCAGCGGCGTCTTCTCTCTCTGGGTTTCCTCTCCACATGAAGCTGGAAAGTCTCTTGGATTTGATGTGGATGTGATTCAGCAGGTAAAGACCCGACCAGGGATCAGTACAGATGTTTGTGTCTCACAGCTGGAAGACTGCAGAGCAGACTGGGAGCACAAGATGCTGGGAGGGTCTGTCAACATGTCATTTATATGTTTTAGAGAAATAAATATTCATTGTACCGTCATGTTCATTTTTAATGTCTGATAATGAGGACACAATCAACTTTGTCTAAAATGTTTAAAACGTTTTTTTTCTCCCAGTTCAAAATCAGTTCAGGTAGATTGTAATCTGAACTCATTTCACTGGTGAACAAAGCAGGAAACACCCAGTGTTCCTGCTTGGATCAGCTTGACTGAAGTTCCCTTTTTCTGCTGTTGACTCACCAAGAGAGAAAAATAGGTTCCTCAATTATTTCACCCATTTTATTTTTATTTTTATGTTTTACGCTGCTATCACTGAACATTCAATACTGACCTTTTGAAACGTGAGGAAATTCACTTGATTTCTTTCCAAAAAATACACAAACAAAAAAAAGGAGAATATTAGCAGAATTATTACCAGAAAAACAGAAAAGTAATCAATAAAACAAATGGGCATGATTGATAACTATTATAAATGCACATTTAAACTTGTCACCAAATTCTCTGCAGAAAATGAAAAGCCAAAATGCAGTGAATGTTGCTGAGAGGCTGAAATGAGAGCTTTGTAAAGGTCAGTAGTTTCCAGTCCATGTGTGAAGAGTCCCAGAGGATTCAAAGTCCTCTGTAGATGAAGCTGCTCAGTGGGTTTGATGGAAAGGGCGGCTGCTCTGAGTGTTACGTCCACTCTGTATATGTGACATGGTGCTGACAGGAAGACAGCACACATCCTGTCATGGAAAGCTTGTTGTCATCAATCAGCCGCTGTGTTTGTGTCAAGGTGTCGGCTCGGCTATGGATGTGTGTGAGGAGAGAGAGGAGGGGCTCCCTGCCTCTAAGAGACCTGGACCTGGACCTGGACCTGGACCTGGACCTGAGCCCAGCTGTGTGTCCATGAAGAGTGACCGGTCTATGGATAAATCTATTCACTTTAAAGATAGAGATGCTTCTGAGAATACGTAAGTCATTATTATCTGAGTATGTTAGTGTTCCTAAGAAAGTAAAACAGTGTTGTTCATAGAGACACAGATCCCTTCACTGTGTTCATGATGTTTCTATCAGGATCCAGCAGGAGAGACCAGACTCCCCTGGACCCAGCTGTGTGTCCTTCAAGAGCGACGCCTCTATACAGAGATTTATTGACTTCAAAGACACACAGCCCTCTGCTGATGATGGGTAATTATTTAAAGATCCAGAATCAGTTGGGCCCCTCAGACTCTGTTGACTGAGTTTCCTCTTTCAAAACATCACATCCAATAATCAGAGCAGCTTCTAACATGGAGTTCATTTTGTGTTTCTGCCAGGATTCATCCTGACAGAGCACAGCACCTTTAATCACGTGTGTGTGTGTGTGTGTGTGTGTGTGTGTGTGTGTGTGTGTGTGTGTCCTCCTCAGAGTCCAGCAGCAGAGCTCAGAGGTTCCCAGTGGTCAGTCTGCCCAGGAGCATCAAACACACCTGGCCTCCATATTTCTGGTGTGTAAATGCAGCGATATGACACCAGAGCGAGTGCTGTTCTACTGAACATCAGCTCTCATGGAACGCCTCTTGTCCAATCAGATTGCTCCACTGGCACTAACTGTTGTGTAATGAACAACAAGGTCCAAACTGAGCAGCAGCTCAGCTCATAATCGTCTCCATGCTGCACTTTGGACTTTCAGGCTGTTCAACCTGGATCTGATTTTGTGTTTTGGGTCCAAATTTCAAAATGGAACTTGAATTCTTTGATTTTTCTGTTGCAGCTGCTGGAGGAGAACATCAACACCTTTGTGAAGAAGGAGCTGAAAAACCTGCAGAGGTCTCTGAGTCCAGATTACCCAGAATGCTCAGAGAGGCAGAGGGAGGATGAGGAGGTGTTGGATGGTGAGGAGGAAGAGCAGAGGAGGAGCAGCAGGGAGGCTTTTCTGCAGATCACACTGCACCTCCTGAGGAGAATGAAGCAGGAGGAGCTGGCTGAGCGTCTGTGGAGCAGTAAGAGGCTTTTAACTCCTTTAACAGGATGGAAAGGAGTAATGATGGGAAAACTGAATGTTTACATTAGTAACCTCTGCTGGAAATACAGACATTTCTAAAGCAAGAGCTCAGCAATCCCAGATTGGAAGGGAAATGAGCACAATCCTCATGGAGAACCTGGTTAAAGTGTTGATTTGTTCATATTTGTGTCAAATGCTGAACGCAAAGTTGACATGGAAAATGTTGCCTTTCACATTTGGCTGCAGACAGTCAGGACTGGTTGTTCCACCAGCAGCTATGAGCTAAATGGATGCCATGTAGCCACAACTCAGATACATTTACCAGCAAATATTCACATTTCTCTCATTAATGTGACATTCACTTACTGATGTTTTTGTTGTTTGTTCATTCAGAAACTGCCGCTGCAATGTGCCAACGTGAACTCAGATCTAACCTGAAGAAGAAGTGTGAGTGTGTGTTTGAGGGGATTGCTAAAGCAGGAAACCCAACACTTCTGAATCAGATCTACACAGAGCTGAACATCACAGAGGGAGGGAGTGGAGAGCTCAATGAGGAACATGAGGTCAGATGGATTGAAACAGCAGCCAGGAAACCAGAAACACCAATCAGATGTGAGGACATCTTTAAACCTTTACCTGGAAGAGATCGACCAATCAGAACAGTGATGACAAAGGGAGTGGCTGGCATTGGGAAAACAGTCTTAACACAGAAGTTCACTCTGGACTGGGCTGAACACAAAGCCAACCAGCATGTCCACTTCACATTTCCATTCACTTTCAGAGAGCTGAATCTGCTGAGAGGGAAAAAGTTGAGCTTGGTGGAACTTGTTCATCACTTCTTCACTGAGACCAAAGAAGCAGGAATCAGCAGGTTTGAGCAGTTCCAGGTTGTGTTGATCTTTGACGGTCTGGATGAGTGTCGACTTCCTCTGGACTTCAACAACAACCAGATCCTGACTGATGTTACAGAGTCCACCTCAGTGGACGTTCTGCTGACAAACCTCATCAAGGGGAACCTGCTTCCCTCTGCTCGCCTCTGGATAACCACACGACCTGCAGCGGCCAATCAGATCCCTCCTGAGTGCGTTGGCATGGTGACAGAGGTGAGAGGCTTCACTGACCCACAGAAGGAGGAATACTTCAGGAAGAGATTCAGAGATGAGGAGCAGGCCAGCAGAATCATCTCCCACATCAAGACGTCACGAAGCCTCCACATCATGTGCCACATCCCAGTCTTCTGCTGGATCACTGCTACAGTTCTGAAGGACCTGTTGAAGACCAGTGAGGGAGGAGACCTGCCCAAGACCCTGACTGAGATGTACATCCACTTCCTGCTGGTTCAGTCCAAAGTGCAGAACATCAAGTATCATGGCAGAGCTGAGACAGATCCACTCTGGACTCCAGAGACCAGGAAGATGATCCTGTCTCTGGGAAAACTGGCTTTTGAGCAGCTGGAGAAAGGCAACCTGATTTTCTATGAAGCAGACCTGGCAGAGTGTGGCATTGATATCAGAGCAGCCTCAGTGTACTCAGGAGTGTTCACACAGATCTTTAAAGAAGAGCGTGGGCTGCACCAGGACAAGGTTTTCTGCTTCGTCCATCTGAGCCTTCAGGAGTTTCTGGCTGCTCTTTATGTCTTTATGACATTCATCAACTCTGGAGACAATCTGCTGTCAGAAGAACAATCAGCCTCCAGCTGGTCTGCACGATTCAACAGCAAATCTGAACTAAAACTCCTCCTCCAGAGTGCTGTGGACAAGGCCTTACAGAGTCCAAATGGACACCTGGACTTGTTCCTGCGCTTCCTCCTGGGTCTTTCACTGCCGACCAATCAGACTCTCCTACGAGGCCTGATGACACAGACAGGAAGTGGCTCACAGACCAATCAGAAAACAGTTGAGTTCATTAAGGAGAAGATCAGGGAGAATCTCTCTCCAGAGAGAAGCATCAACCTGTTCCACTGTCTGAATGAGCTGAATGACCATTCTCTAGTGGAGGAGATCCAACAGTACCTGAGATCAGGACGTGTCTCCACAGTCCAACTGTCTCCTGCTCAGTGGTCAGCTCTGGGCTTCATCTTACTGTCATCTCAAGAAGATCTGGAGGTGTTTGACCTGAAGAAATACTCTGCTTCAGAGGAGGCTTTTCTGAAGCTGCTGCCAGTGGTCAAAGCCTCCAGGAAATTTGTGTAGGTTCATAGAAAACTGGACATATTAAATGCATGATGCTTTCTACACAAGAGAGAGAAAAATGACAGCTGTTTTCTTCATCTTTGATTCCTCCTCAGGCTGAGTGGCTGTAATCTGTCAAAGAGAAGCTGTGCAGTTCTGGCCTCAGTTCTCAGCTCCCAGTCCTCTAGTCTGAGAGAGCTGGACCTGAGTGACAACCAGCTGCAGGATTCAGGAGTGAAGCGTCTCGCTGCTGGACTGGAGGATCCACACTGCAGACTGGAGGCTCTAAGGTATGTGTTGTTGAATATTTAAAGGCTGACCTTATGAGTTTAACACCGGGATTTAAATGCAATTTTCCTTTTCATTCCCACTGAAATGGAAATCTTTAACCTTTTGTGAATCAGTCTTCTTCTCACCCAACTTTACATACAGAATATTTAAACACTGACTGTCAGAGCTCATATATGAATCACATTAGAGACTAGAGAGTAACATTTCTATGTCCATATATCTTTCCTCAGGCTGAGTGGCTGTAATCTGTCAGAGAGAAGCTGTGCAGCTCTGGCCTCAGTTCTCAGGTCCCAGTTCTCTAGTCTGAGAGAGCTGGACCTGAGTCACAACGATCTGCAGGATTCAGGAGTGAAGCGTCTCTCTGCTCGACTGGAGAGTCCACACTGCAGACTGGAGGCTCTCAGGTCAGTGTTTCTGAATATTTAAAGGCCCCATGGCATGAAAAATGCAGTTTTGGTTGTTTTTTCTGATAGGGATGGTCTCAGGGCCACATAAATACTGTCCCATGCATTAAACCTGTGATAAACAGAGAAATGCACACAGCCTGTCCTTTGAAACTCTCCCTTTAAGACGAGCAGTCAGCACTTCTTCCTTTCTGTGATGTCACACATAAGGCGACTCCGCCCACTTAAACTAGCCAGCCCGCCTCCACTCCCCAGGTAACAAGCTATCAGGTTACCCACATGTCCCAGAAATGTTGCTGCACCATAGACGATGCAAGCAGGCTCATGTTTCACTGCTCACTCTTCCAAAAGAAACTCACAGGACAGACCAGCGGCTGATGGTCCCGCAGGATTTTAGTCCAAATTTGCTCGTCTGTTCAGCTCAGCATAGGTTTCAGTGACTTGCCTGTGATTGGCCCGACCATATGTCACTCAGAGAACAGTCAGCCAATCAGTGGAGAGGTGCTGATTCTTTCTTCTGATTGGCTAAAGGAACCGTGCTGCCAGAGCTCCAGGAGAAAGGCCAGAGAGAGGAGCTGTGAAACTATATTTATCAGACCACAGGTTCTCAAAACCACAAATACATCTTGCAGGGAGATCAACAGTTCAAATAAAACCCTGGAAAAGTGACAGCATGGACCTTTAAAGGCTGACCTTGTGACTTTAACTTCAGGATTTAAAAGGCATTTTCCTGTTCATTCCCACTGGAACGGAAATCCTTAAACTTTTGTGAACCAGTCTTCTTCTCACCCAACTTTACATACAGAATATTTAAACACTGACTGTCAGAGCTCATATATGAATCACATTAGAGACTAGAGAGTAACACTTCTATGTCCATATATCTTTCCTCAGGCTGAGTGGCTGTGATCTGTCAGAGAGAAGCTGTGCAGCTCTGGCCTCAGTTCTCAGCTCCCAGTCCTCTAGTCTGAGAGAGCTGGACCTGAGTAACAACGATCTGCAGGATTCAGGAGTGAAGCGTCTCTCTGCTGGACTGGAGAGTCCATACTGCAGACTGGAGGCTCTCAGGTCAGGATTCCTCAACCTGCTCAACACATGACCAGTTCAGTCCTGATTTCCATGCAGCTTCATGTCACTCAACACATTCCTAAGCTGTGTAGGTTTTTGTGAAAACACAAAGCAGATGATGTGGTGGACTGATTGTGTTTGTGATGGTGTGCAGGCTGTCAGGCTGTCTGCTCACACAGGAAGGCTGTGCTTCTCTGGCCTCAGCTCTCAGCTCCAACCCCTCCCATCTGAGAGAGCTGGACCTGAGCTACAATCATCCAGGAGCCTCAGGAGTGAAGCTGCTCTCTGCTGGACGGGAGGATCCAACCTGGAGACTGGAGGCTCTCAGGTATGGAGAGACACACACAATGTCTTATAGAGGGCTGAGGAGTATTGTTTCATGTTGAATGGTGGATATGAGTGACGTGGTCTGCTAAATCCTTCATATGGAAGGTTATTTACTAGAGATAGACCGATATGGTTTTTTCAGGGCCGATTCCGGTCAAAACTTTGAATAATACAAACTCCAACACTTAACTTTGTTTAAATGCCTTTAAATATATGTTTATTAAACAGATTTTTAAATTTGCAACGTTAAAGTTTTTTTTTTTTTTTTTTTAATCTTAGACAAGATATATATTTGTTTTAAAATTCTAACAAAAAGTGCAGGGAGTTCCCAGGGTCAGCAACATCTCTTATGAAGTTAACTGAAAAAAAAAACAAAAACTGAGCAGCACCAGATTGTGGTGCAAAAAGCAGAGGAGTTCAGCATGCTCTCCAGTGCAGTGTTTATTTTGGCAGCTTCTCTGGCCCCAGTAATTATAAAGGGTGTGTGCAGTGACACCTAGTGGTGGGGGTAGTTAAACCACTGATTTCCAGTGTTGAGAGCAGCCATTTTGAACAGAGACACAACACTGGAGAGGGGTATACCGTATTTCACCAATTAATCGCCCCGGCGTTTAATACGCAAAATCAACTTGGACCCCGGGCGTTTAAAAGAACCAGGCGGCTCTTCGCTGCAGGCCTTTATTTATTTTTGCACCAGGTCATTATCGTGATGACAGTTACTGTCCAACATATTTTCAGTCGGTCGGTTTAATATTACGGTACACCCTTTTGTTCTAACGTTAGCTAGCGCTCTTATTTTGACAGAAAACGGAAGCACTGCACAGTTATTGTGCGGCTAACTGTTTACTGCTGCAAAAATAAGGTGAATAGCCTTATTTTGGGTTACCTCAATATAATGCAAATAATCGCCCCGGCGGTTATTCGGGTGGGCGTTTAATACGCAAAATGGGTGCAGACCCCAGGCGTTTATAAGAACCGGCCGGGCGATTAATTGGTGAAATACGGTAGTTCCATCCTCCTCCATCCTCCTTGTTTTGGCTCTTTATTCGGTACAATCTGTGAGTACAATTACAGTTAGATATATTTGTATTCAGTGTGTGATTATTTCAATGAAGATGATTATGCTTACTGGTTAACTTGCTATAGTCAAAGCTGGTTGCATTTTGCATTACCTGTAATCACTTGAATGTACTTACCTTTAACACTTATATGGATAACTGACTTAGTTAGCAGTGTACAGTTATATGAGCATAATTATATGTGTTTAATATGGGTTGTATATTCATTTTCATATTTCATATTCATTTCTATATTCCTGTCTGTATGTTGTTTACAGTTTCACAAAATGACTTCCATAAAAACCATTGACCTGGATTCCCCTCTTCAGTGTTTTTATTGGAAAATTGTTTAGCTTGCTGTCTACACCATGTTCTCAGTTCCACACATGGTCACTGGCAGAAGAGCAGCCATCTTAATTAGGGCCCGAGCACTGGAACAGTGCAAAGCCCTATTGTTATTGCTTCGTTTTTTCTGAAATCATGCGTTTGGTGTGCAGCAGAGTACGTGAGCGGTTCGGAGCGGAAGAAACAGTCGCACCAAACCCACGCAGTAACGGCAATTTGCTCGCACCGCCCCGCTCCAACCATCCCTGCGGCCCGCACCTCGCACCGAATCGCTCACCCCAATTCCTCTAAATACCGCTCCACTCCGCTCCGCAATCGCTCCGCTCAAATTACTATTAATGATGATTCTGGGTTACAGTACAATAGGTGAACAGGCAGTCAACAATAGGCTAACCCATAGCTAACTTAGCCCGCCCACACAAGCTGCACAACAACATAAAACAAGTGACGTCTACGTTAATGTTAGCTAACGTTACCATGGTTACAATAAGGCTAACAGCTACCGGTATTCCAACAAGACCATCAGATAACGTTAGCATGACAACACATAACTTACCTGTTCCGCAGGCGAATCTGTGATGTGTCTGTGATCTGTGCTCTGCGAGGTCCCCGCCTCGGTGCTAACAATCAAACGTCTAACTAATAATCCGGGATTGCTGTGTCCAGTCCAGTCCACTACTAATAAAACAAACCTTGACTCAGTCATCGAGCTCCAGCGCTTATGAGAGAAGTCCTGAATCACCCAACTTATTAGCTAGCTTAGCTAGTACTACCAGTAGCAGTACAGCTGATGCCTGTATCACGAAGCAAGCTCAGTTTTCCCTGGATCTCTCAGACCGAACCGGCTACACTAATGCAGATCATGGTGATCGGGGATAACCGGTATCACCACGCTGGTTATCAACTCGCTCAGTCGATCCAGGTTTGCCTCATCAAGAGCCGTGAACGCGCACGTATAAGGGGCGGGTTCTGAGGCAGCTGACCAATCACAAACATGAGCAACAAGGAAAAACACACAGCGTGTTTCACGGCGGATGAGCAGCGTGTTATACTGGAAGAGTATGAGGAGGGAAAACAAAACTGACATAGTAAATTTATATAGTAGCCTAGCGTTACAGACTCGGAACACAACTGCTGACTTGACAGTGGATTATAAAGCTTTTGGATGGCATTACCACCTACTGGCCAAACAGAACAGTCAGCTAAGTTTCAATTGTCTAACATTAGATGTTCAAGTTATTGAAAAGAATAACGTCCACTCTTGCTCTGTTCTTGACAGATAGCTCTGGCAGAGAAACACTAGGCCTAGCGTTCAGGATTAGGCAGCTAAGTTTATACATTTCTAGCAACTTGGCAGTTTGAAGTGGATGATAAAAAGCGCTTACAAAACTTGCAAGAATATATATATATATACATATATAAGCAGGGAGCAGGGGTAATTCACCACTCGCTCCGCACCAGAGCGATGGAACGGCAATAAAGAAACCCGCACCACCGCACCGCGTTAGATAATGACGCACCACTCCTCGCTCGCTCCAGCTCCGCACCGCTCATGTACTCTGGTGTGCAGAGGCTGACACTTGGCACTAATTAGGCCCCTGGAGTCTAAAGTAAAAGTCTGACGGCTTTGAAAACTATGCAGATGGAAAGAGGACGCAAATTCCTACAAAAATATGTAGTTTTGATGTGGATTGGACCAAGTTTGTGGGAGCTGTGAAGAGTTTTCAAACATTTTTGACTCTGGTGTGCTCTGCTCTGCACTCTGCCTGGACATGTGACTCACTCTAGCTGCCTCAGGAATGCGCAATACACACCCATTGTAAGAGCTCAGAGGGAGCAGAAAACACTCTCAAACTAAAACTGCCATAACTCAAAAACGGTAAAAGATAGCAAAATCATGTAAATGGGAGATTTATAGATCCGAGTCTCGTGACTCGTTTTAACTTTGAATCAAGTCTGTAACTCAAACGGTGACCGAGCTGTGACACCTGAAACAGGGGTGGGTTTTCTGGATTTCTCCATTGGATTGAATGAGGATTTCTCTGTCTGCCTGCATTTTGGTGTGATCATGCAGCAGCTGCCAGTACTGATGTCAAGCACATACTAGGACATCCTCGGCCTTTCAAAATAAAAGCCCAAAACTCTTTCAAAATAAAAGCAACGAAAAACACCCTTAACACTGGCACAAAAGGACGAATTGTCAGCACTTCGACACGCCGCCGTCCCCGATGTGCACGGAGGGGCCGTCCAACGCTGCTTGCAGCTTTAATTTTAGTCTTAGTCCTCTTGACGAAAATGCTTATTAGTCTTAGTCACATTTTAGTCATTGCTGTCCTTAATAGTTTTAGTCTAGTCTTAGTCGACGAAAATTAAAAATATGTTAGTCGAGTTTAAGTCATTAGTTTTAGTTTTATATATACACTACTCACAAAAAGTTAGGGATATTCGGCTTTCAGGTGAAATTTCAGGATGAACCTAAAATGCATTATAACCTTTACAGGTGAACTTAATGTGACCTTCTGTAAACTCTTGAATGCACATGTCCAACTGTTCAGTGTTTCAGTACTTTTTGCACAAGTTGCTGTTCTCTAACAAGGAGTTTAACGGCAAAATTCACATCAGGTGTTTGATGCTCCAGCTCATCGAGGTGGCATCATTAGGGAACGGCTGCTGGAGACTGGGGTACCTCAGATGGAGTGGCCTGCACTTTCTCAGACCTGAATCCCATAGAAAACCTATGGGATCAGCTGAGTCACTGTGTAGAGGCTCGGAGCTCTGTACCCCAGAACCTCAATGTCCTGAGGGCCGCCCTTCAAGAAGAGTGGGATGCCATGCCTCAGCAGACAATAAGTCGACTTGTGAACAGCATGAGACGTCGTTGTCAAGCTGTAATTGATGCTCAAGGGCACATGACAAGTTATTGACACTGACATTTTTTGTTGTGGTATATCCACCACTGTTGTTGGCTTTTGTTTCAAGAAATGGTTTGAGATGAGGAAATCACCAGTGTATGCTTCTACTTAAATGCCCTACTTTCATGATATAATATCACTGTAGCGTGAACATTTTACATTTTCCGTAAATTTCACCCGAAAGCCAAATATCCCTAACTTTTTGTGAGTAGTGTATCTATATATATATATATATATATATATATATATATATATATATATATATATATATATGTATATGTATACACATACATAAATATATAAAAAAAAATATATACAAATATATATAGATAGATAGATATAGATATAGATATATAGATACTGTATACCAGCTGTGTTCGCCGACACCGGTCGCGGTCGCTACCGCGGTGTGAGTTCTGCAAACTGGTCTCTCTCCTCCTCCTGTGACTGTGGATCTGCTGCTGTGTTTAACTGTTGCTCTGCACAGATCAACCTGCCCTCAAAAGATTCGCTCTGACTGGATTTCTTCCAAACTTGTCCCACAAAAAGCAGAGTTCTGACTGGATCTCTTCTCCGTTTGTCCCTCCCTAACATTTTCCTTTTGTTTTTATTCGTTGACTAAAGAGTCAGTTATATTTCGTCAGTCTTTGTCATCATACCTGACTTTTTAATTAGTTTTTATTTAGTTTTCGTCCGTGAAAAAGATTCGTTGATGAATATTTTTCCTCATAGTCTTCGTCAAAGAAATGAACACTGCTTCAGTGAGACAGCTTCTCTTGCTCTCATAAATGGCAGATGCAAATTCCACTTGGCAAAACTTTTTCTCCTCTCCGCCGTGTGAGCACTGTGCATGCACAGCTTTCACTGCTGATTGGCTGTAACCCATGCCGTGGCTCTGCGTGTAACCAATCAGATGGTGCTGTGGGTGGGACAGAGTAGTGACTGCAGACACAGAGGCGCGGCTGCATCAGAGCCAAAATAACCCAGTTTTAAATTGATCTCTTATCGGCCGTCGGATTAAAGAAAAAGGCCGATGCCGATATGCATCAAATTGCCAAATATTGGTGCCGATAATCGGCCCGGCTGATAATCAGTCTATCCCTATCATTTACTGCCCATGTTTCCATCCTCAAAGAGAATCTGCTGCTCTGACTCTGTTTCTTCCTCCAGGGTGGACCATGGTGGAGAGCGGAGGTTGAAACCAGGTCTGAGGAAGTGTAAGTGTGGATTTAGTTTGATTCATCAACACAAAACCTTCAGCTGTTTAGATGGTGCAGCTGCAGTTTCTGCTCTTTGTTCTCAGCTGCATGCTTACACCAAGTGAATAATAATATAAATGTTCACATCTCTATGAAGCAATATATGAAGAGTAAATGTAGTTTAGTTTGTGTATAAATTGCTCTTCCAGATGTAAAGTGAATTTCCACAGCAGTTTGTGACGTCCATCCATTCAGATCCTGCTGTGAATGAAGAGGACGGCTGACACCATGTGTCATCATCAAAGTGTGAACAAATCAATAATCAAACTGTGAATCAATCAGCAGATAATAACCACAGCAGGTCTGTTGTGTCTTGTTCTCTCCATCAGATTCCTGTGAACTCAAACTGGACACAAACACAACAAACAGACGCCTCGTCCTGTCTGAGGACAACAGGAAGGTGACAGCAGTGAAACAGAAGCAGCCATATCCTGATCACCCAGAGAGGTTTGAGGACTGGAAACAGATCCTGTGTAGAGATGGTCTGACTGGTCACTGCTACTGGGAGGTTGAGTGGAGAGGAGAAGTTGAGATAGCAGTGACTTACACAGGAATCAGCAGAAGAGGAGACAGTGATGACTCTGGGCTTGGATGTAATGAAAACAACTGGAGTCTGAGCTGCTCTGATAGTGGTTTCACTGCCAGACACAATAACAGAAAAACACACATCCCTGCCCCCTTCTCCTCTAACAGAGTGGGAGTGTATCTGGACTGGCCTGCTGGCTCTCTGTCCTTCTACAGTGTCTCCTCTGACACACTGATCCACCTCCACACCTTCAGCAGCACCTTCACTCAGCCTCTGTACCCGGGCTTTGGGGTTTCATTTGGTTCCTCAGTGTCACTGTGTCAGATCTGAGGAGTGAGAGTCGTGTCTTCACACTGCTGATCAGAGACAGCTGCTGACATGATAGTTCACTGCAAAGACATTTTTACGAACTTACTGAACTATTTGTGAGCAGAAAAAACCCTCAGGAACAATCAGAACCAGAAATACTTTATTGATCCCTGAGGGGAAACTGGGTCAGTTGCTGTTGCTCAACTTCTAAAGAGAAGAATTCAATTATAAGAAATACAAACAGAAATAATAATAAGAAAAATATGTGCCTTAGCATTTGTAAACAAAAAAAAAAGTGCATTATGTATAAAGTTGTAAAAAAAGATTGTGCATCATGTGTAAATATGTGCATTAATCCTCCAAAATATTGCAGCAGTAAAGACATACATGCATCATGTGGTTGACATCAGCTGTGGTAACAAACTAAGCCTGACTGGGAAAGACTCGTCTTTTTTTCCACACAGGAGCGATGTGATGTGGAAACTGCTGAGTCACTGTTAGTCATTTGTTGTGTTGATTGCAAATTATATTCTCACAGTTCTCATTTATGGAGGTAATTTAAATCTTTTTAACACATGAACTGGAACTGATGTCAAATGAATCCTCTGAGCAGTTATTTTGGATGTCTTGTGATTAATCAGATGGTGATCACCAGTGAGGGGGGGTGTAGGAAACGTGTGGAGGACGGGACGTCAGCACAGTCTTTGACCTCATGCTAGACTTGGAAATGTTTTGTTCATTTTGTTTAAAGTGAGAATAAATCAGCCAAGTGGAGGCAGCAGAGCCAGCAGCTGCAGTGGTTTGTGATTTGATCTGAAATCATTTGTGTTGAGATCAGAGTTGATGTTAATAATGTTGTCTCTCTGCAGAGCATAAAGCACACAGAAAGATAGATGGGACAAGAAAGCCACAAAGAAATGAAGAAACAATGAAACGGCTGTGCATTTTGTTAGCTTTGGATTCCTGCCTCTGTCTCTGTCTCTGTGGACACACACTCAGCTTCACCCACTGACCGTTAGACGGGAGTGTCACCGTTCACACAGGTGGAGGGAGAAAAGAATGAATGGAGCGGGAGAAGCTGCAGTTTCAATCAGGTCACCCACTGGTCTGGCCAGGAAGGCTCTCCTCTCTCTGTGGTTCTTCTCAGGATTTCTTGTCATGGTCGGCAGAAATATAACTATCAGTCCATGAAAAGAAATTTTTTCCAGCGTATATTCTAGTTCCAACATGATTGAGCTAGCAGAGCAGTTTTGTGTTGCTGTGTGTGATATTTATTCACTTTTGGGAAATCACGATGTCTAGAAAACATGATAAGCCAAGTTGGCTGCTGACAAGGACTAGTTACCATCAGATCTCATGTGTTTCCACTGAAACGGAGAGAATACTAGCAACAAACTTTGATATTTTGAGAGCGAAATGCCCACAGTATGAATACATTTTGATTATACATTTTATTTTGTTGGTAATAGTTGTATAATCGTATTATTACAAATAATAAACAGTGATCACGCCAACATGGCCTGTATCATGTATGACAGAGCGGTTCACATTCACCTGCTGCATCTCAACAGGGTTTACTCAACAGTCACGTCACGCCAATCAACAGATTCACCTGTATCTCTCAACAACACAGGATTTGCAGCATTTGAAAAATAAAGAACAATAATGAACAATACAGAGAGAGAGAGAGAGAGAGTTGAATTGCATGGGAGCTGTGTGTCCTGTAGTTTTGAAGTTGCGGTCTTTCAAAACCGCCATTGTAGAAGTAATTCTGAGCCCAAAAAAATCCACAATGTAGAGAGTAGCAAAAGTATGAAAACTCATAATGAGCAACATAAATCTACACGGACCTCACAGTACTAATGTTTAAAAGACTAGACTGTACTTTTTAAATCTGCATGGACATCACATCAGTAAGCCTTCAAGGCTAGACTATCCTTTTTTTAAGGTGCACAGACAGGACAGTAGCATGCCTGGAAAGTCTAGACTATGCTTTTTAAGGAGCACAGGCCTACCAATAGTATGGCTCAATAAGGACCGAATATACTTTTCAATGAATAGACATCCACCTGCACTGATCACAAAATGTCATGGATTGAGGTTTATGCGTTATTCTTCACTTCAGTTCAAAGCCTGGCCTCCTTTGAGTGTGTCCAATTAGCCCTCTTCTTATCTAGAAGTGACCACAAAGCATTGGGAGGCGTCCAAAATCTACAAGCCCAAGGTAAATATGGCCCAATGAGGAGCTTTTATCTCGCCGGCTGGCCAAACGCTGACACCCTGGGATCATACAGGAGCTCTTTGTATGAACAAAATTGCTGACAAAGGAAAATATTAAGGGTGGGCACCCAGAGATCAGAGAACATATAAACAGGTGGATAAACTAAGAATGTCAGTTGTCTTCCTCTGTGATTGATTCACTGTTTGTTTCCATTTGAGATCTCCAATAAAAATAAACCTGCCTGCTTAAGACTCTGCCTGATTCTTAGTCTTAATTTTTGAAGCCTCCAAGACTTATTTTATTGGTGTTTTTTGTTACCAAGCCTAAGAAGTTTTCTGCAGTCAATCTGGCCTGATCTGGACAGAAGTTTTCCGCATCATTTGGCGAGCCAGCCAGGAGGTGATGGGACCTGTGATCTTGGAGGGCAACCTGCATTTCAGAGACACCAGGTGCGCACCAAAAATAAGGTAAGGCAGACCTTTTTTTCTGCTCAATTCTGAGTGTGTCTGAGTGCAGGAAGCCCGGCCGGGTTAAAGGTAATTCTCCCTCTTCCAAAAGAACCTAGTACTAAATTAAATGTGTCAAAAAGTAACAAAATAAAGGCAGAGTTAAGAGCACGCATGTGTGTTGCATGAATTTGTTGTGTTGCATGTTGCATGAATCTATTGTATGCTTAAACATGGTCTGGCAAGAATGAAAGGGCTTGTGTTGCAGTTACTGATAGTCTGGTGGTTATCTCTGTATTTATTCTTTGGTTATCAATAGTAGCAAGACAACAGGAGAAAAGTGTTTTGATAAATGCGAGTAACAGTGTAACAGAGAAAGTAAGGGGTGAGTAAAAAAAGAGAATGAAAAGGAGTTCTGGTATGTATTGTGGAGGAAATTCTGACTGTGAATGAGTCTCAACATTGTAGGGAGTAACAAGATAAGAGAGCTCGGAATGAACAACAATACTCAACATCACCCAGAAAGCACTATCCCTATAAAACTTTGAATTATTGGTGTAGCCATTAGATGGATTTCTTTTTAACACAAAAACTCACTATGCCTCTTGTAGTAGCCCTGTATTCTGTGTGCCCATGTCCTCAGTTGAACTCATCGTACAAGTCCAGCAATACGTGCGCTCATGTCCTCAGTTGCACTCGCTTAGTAAACTTTACATGACCCCACAGTTTGAATCGAAGCCGAGGCACGTGCCTGGCACGCGTTGGGCGGCATCATATTTGAAGTAAGGGCCAGACACGTGGTTCAGCCGACTTAAAACATGCACGTGCCTGGCACGCGTTGGGCGGCTTCACACTTGAAGCAAGTGCCAGGCACGTAGCTCGGCCTACATGAAACACCCTACTACATGGGTTAAAGCCAAACAGCTGCACATCAGAGACAACTTGCGGCCACTCAGAAAGTCCCTAACCTCCCAGTTGGTATTATGTAAGCACCGGCACCCTTATGATCTCCCAGCTGGCATGACGTGAGGTGCCGCACTCCTTATGATCTTGAATGCTGACTTGCCAAGTTTTACGCTATAAAAACAGAAGTTGAAACAAAGAAAGTCAGTCGTTTTGTCTATGCTGCACGACTCCCTGTTTGTTTGATTTGAGATCTCAAACGCAAATAAACTTGTACGCTCGAAACTCTGCCTGATTCAAGACTCTATTTTTGAAGACTTCAAGACTCTTTATTGGTGTTTTTTGGTACGAAGCTAAAGAGAATTTTTGCAGCCAATCTGGCCTGATCTGGACGAGAACTCATCCACATCATTTGGCGTAGCCAGCCAGGAGGTGACGGGACCTGTGACCTTGGAGGGTGACCTGCATTTCAGAAACACCAGGTGGTGATGTGGATGAGTTCTCGTCCAGATCAGGCCAGATTGGCTGCAAAAATTCTCTTTAGCTTCGTACCAAAAAACACCAATAAAGAGTCTTGAAGTCTTCAAAAATAGAGTCTTGAATCAGGCAGAGTTTCGAGCGTACAAGTTTATTTGCGTTTGAGATCTCAAATCAAACAAACAGGGAGTCGTGCAGCATAGACAAAACGACTGACTTTCTTTGTCTCAACTTCTGTTTTTATAGCGTGAAACTTGGCAAGTCAGCATTCAAGATCATAAGGAGTGCGGCACCTTACGTCATGCTAGCTGGGAGATCATAAGGGTGCCGGTGCTTACATAATACCAACTGGGGGGTTAGGGACTTTCTGAGTGGCCGCAAGTTGTCTCTGATGTGCAGCTGTTTGGCTTTAACCCATGTAGTAGGGTCTTTCATGTAGGCCGAGCTACGTGTCTGGCACTTGCTTCAAGTGTGATGCCGCCCAACACGTGCCAGGCACGTGCCTCGGCTTCGATTCAAACGGTGGGGTCATGTAAAGTTTACTAAGCGAGTGCAACTGAGGACATGAGCGCACGTAAGGCTGGGCTTGTACGATGAGTTCAACTGAGGATATCAGTGCACGTAATGCTGGGCTTGTACAGTAAGTTCAACTGAGGACATGGGTGCACAGAATACAGGGCTACTACAAGAGGCATAGTGAGTTTTTGTGTTAAAACGAAATCCATCTAATGGCTAAACCAATAATTCAAAGTTTTATAGGGATAGTGCTTTCTGGGTGATGTTGAGTATTGTTGTTCATTCCGAGCTCTCTTATCTTGTTACTCCCTACAATGTTGAGACTCATTCACAGTCAGAATTTCCTCCACAGTGGCCACCAAAAACTAAGGTAAGGCAGACCTTTTTTCTGCTTAATTCTGAGTGTATCTGAATGCAGGAAGCCCGCCCAGGTTAAAGGTATTTCTCCCTCTTCCAAAAGAACCTAGAATTTAAATTTAATAGTGTCAAAAAGTAACAAAATAAAGGCAGAGTTAAGAGCACGCATGTATATTGCATGAATTTCTTGCGTTGCATGTTGCATGAATCTATTGCTTAAAACCATGGTGCGGCAAGAATGAAAGGTAGAGTGTTGCAGTTGTTTATTATATGGTGGAGGTGGATTGTTGTGGTTAACAATAGAGGCAATTAGACAGGAGATAGGGTTTCTGGTAAGGAAAAATATTAGTACTGAGGAGTGTGGGAGATGAAATGAGTTATGAAAATTGCATGTGAAGTACTGGTGTGTGTGGGAACGCAATTGATTTATAGGCAGCTGTTTTATCTACCATATACAATGGGAATGAGATTTCTAAGAATTGTGATATTGTTGAAACTTTCTGGTAAAAAGAAGTAATCGCTTTGCTAAGCAGCCGTAGAACTGGTAGAATTTTTTTTTCCCTTCCTTCTTTTCCTTTTTTCTTTCAAGGAGAACAGAGTGTGTGTGTGCGTCTCTGTGAATATGTGTGTCCCAGGGCAGGCCTGAGAGATTCAGTTTGAAGAGTAAGGGAGGGTAAAAGTTGGTGTATGTGTGTAGGTGTGTGTGTGTGAGTGTGTGTGTGAATTTAAAGGGCCCTATTAGCAGTGTGCATGTGTGACGGTTGGAGAGAAGGGAAAAAAGGTAGAAAGAGAGTGTGAGTGAGTATTTAGTTGTGCCGTCTGAAAAAGAGGGACGAAGAGAAAAAGACTCTTTTCTGTTATTCCTACTTAGGGAGAGTAGGTTTAGCGGTTACAAGGTTTTGCCAGACTCTATATGGAGTAGGGGACTGGCAGGGCTTTGTTTGCTGCCGACTCTGTGTGAGACAAGGAGCTGGCAGCGGAAAATCCCCACTGACCTTAAATGTGGCAGTGTGTGTGCCTGTGTGTGTGTGTGTGGAAATGACAGTAGATGCTTTCCAATGTGTGTGTGTGGAAATGACAGTAGATGCTTTCCAATGTGTGTGTGTGGAAATGACAGTAGATGCTTTCCAATGTGTGTGTGTGGAAATGACAGTAGATGCTTTCCAATGTAAGGTAAAGGAAATGACAGTAGATGCTTTCCAACAGACTACAAAGCCACACCCACACCCTGCCAGGATGACATCAGCTTCCTCAATGAGCTCAATAACTTCTTCGGAAGGTTTGAAGCTCTAAATAAAAATCCTGCGAGGAAAGCTACCCCCCACCCCGATGAACAGCCACTCAGGCTTGAAATCACTGCAGTGCGGAGAGCCCTGAGGAAGGTCAATGCACGGAAAGCTGCAGGCCCTGACAACATTCCAGGACGGCTGATCAAGGAATGTGCAGACCAGCTGGCCCATGTGCTCACAGACATTTTCAACATGTCACTGAACCAGGCTGTTGTCCCCCCGTGTTTCAAGTCGGCCACAATAATTCCAGTGCCCAAGAAACCAGCCATCACATGCCTTAACGACTTTCGCCCCGTTGCACTTACATCCACCATCATGAAGTGCTTCGAGAGGGTGGTTAAGGACAACATCATCTCCATACTCCCCCCATCATTCGACCCGTTCCAGTTTGCATATCAGCCAAACCGCTCCACGGAGGATGCCATCTCCACTGCTCTCCACCTGAGCCTGGAGCACCTGGAAGGAAAGAACACCCACGTACGGATGCTGTTCCTGGACTTCAGCTCAGCATTCAATACGATCATCCCCCAGGACCTGATATGCAAACTGGAGCCCCTGGGCCTCAAAACCTCCCTGTGTAACTGGCTGCTGGACTTCCTCACCGACAGAACCCAGTCTGTCCGTGTGGGGAACAACACCTCCAGTGTCATCTCCCTGAACACCGGCTCCCCCCAGGGATGTGTTCTGAGCCCCCTGTTGTTCACCCTGATGACCCACGACTGTCGCCCCAGGTACAGCAGCAACCACATCCTGAAGTACGCGGACGACACAACAGTTGTGGGCCTCATTCAGGACGACAACGAACTGGCTTACAGGGAGGAAGTGCAACACCTTGTGGACTGGTGTAAGGTGAACAACCTGGTCCTGAATGTCGATAAAACTAAGGAGATCATCGTGGACTTCAGGAGATCCAGACCCAGCCACACACCCCTCCTCATCAACGACACAGCCGTGGAAGTCGTGAGCACTACCAAGTACCTGGGGGTGCACATCACCGACAACCTCGGCTGGTCACTCCACACCTCCTCCCTGGCGAAGAAGGCACAGCAGCGCCTGCACTTCCTACGGCGGATGAGAAGAGCCTCCCTCCCCCCTCCCATCCTAACCACCTTCTACAGAGGGACCATCGAGAGCCTGCTGACCAGCTGCATCTCCGTCTGGTCTGGGAGCTGTAGGGCCTCAGACTGGAAGTCTCTGCAGAGAGTGGTGAGGACGGCGGAGAAGATCATCGGGACCTCGCTCCCCCCCATCCAGGACGTAGCAGACAGCCGCTGCCTATCCAGAGCCCACCGGATCATTTCTGACCCCACCCACCCCCAGCATGGACTGTTCTCCCGACTGGCGTCTGGCAGAAGGTTCCGCAGCATCCGCTGCAGAACAGCCAGACTCAGAAACAGTTACTTCCCCCTGGCCATCAGACTGCTCAATGCCAAATAACTTGTCATATGGACAATACATTTCTGTGCAATATATCTTTATGGAGGTATGGTTTCTTCAGGCCCAGGGTGTGTAGCCCAGTCCGGGAAACACCCCTGGGATGAGGAGAATTAATTACCTCCTATTTGTGCAATAACCCCCCCCACCCCCACCCCCCTCCGCCGCCCGCCCGCCCAGCAGCTACGTATGGACAATACATTTCTGTGCAATATCCCTTTTTGGAGGTATGGTTTCTTCAGGCCCAGGGTGTGTAGCCCAGTCCGGGAAACACCCCTGGGATGAGGAGAATTAATTACCTCCTATTTGTGCAATAACCCCCCCCACCCCCACCCCCCCTCCGCCGCCCGCCCGCCCAGCAGCTACGTATGGACAATACATTTCTGTGCAATATCCCTTTATGGAGGTATGGTTTCTTCAGGCCCAGGGTGTGTAGCCCAGTCCGGGAAACACCCCTGGGATGAGGAGAATTAATTACCTCCTATTTGTGCAACACCCCCCCCCCCCCGCCCGCCCAGCAGCTACGTATGGACAATACATTTCTGTGCAATCTTCCACTGTTAACACTGTTTAGTCAGTTGTTTTCTTTTTCTGTTGTTTACATTCTGTTCTTATTGCACTCATTATTATTTACACTGGTTATTCAGTTGTTTACGCTGCTCAGTCCGTTGTTTACATTCTGTTTTTATCTAGTTATTCTCAATTGCACTCATTATTATTTATACTGGTTATTCAGTTGTTTACACTGTTTAGTCTGTTGTTGTACATTCTGTTTTATCTAGCTATTCTAAATTGCACTCATTACTATTTAGCTCCTGTTTTTTAGCACTAGTTATATAGACCATATCATACCAGTTATATAGACTTTATTTATGTATAATATTTATATTTATATATACCTAAACGGTCCCACAATTCCATCTCTGCTGTAATCCGGAAGCCAAGCAACGACATTTCGTTGCCAAAATCTCACTGCTGTGTTTTTTTGTGCAATGACAATAAAAGAAGTCTAAGTCTAAGTCTAAGTCTAAAATCAGTAGCATCTCTTACAGTGTAGCTACCATCAAAAACATAAGGTATATTATATGAAGATAATATGGTTATACGTAGCTTTGGATAATATGGTTATACGTAGCTTAAACACACAGTAATATAGTAAACATAAACTAAAACACTATAAAGGTAATACTGGATAGTAAAACAAGGCACTTAGTAGTACATATAATGCCCTTATAATAAACCCAATCGTATACATATACTGCCATAGTAATAAAACACAGTATAGGTTCCCTTTTTTATCAATAATAAGATGTAAATAGCCCTTTATGCATGTTCCGACATATAACTGAACATCTTCAAATAAGCGAAGAGCACATCAGTGTAAATATAATCATTACTCTTTCGCTACATCCAGTGTATATACTGCTAGTAAGGTACCAATATAGTAAGTGGTGCAGGCACACAGTGATATTAAGTACAGTATAAATGATGGAAAGAAACTCTTATACTGTCATTGGTATTAAAGTGTAGGTGCAGTACTCAGCATAATACAGTGGTACATCTACATTCTACATGTTCCAGCAGTGCAGAAACAGCATTCGGTCTGAACATTCTAGTCTGCGTAGACGGTATTGAACCTGCCTATCGACGATCCTCTCAGCCGTTGGTAAATGCTCAGACACTCACTGAGCATTGCATGTTCTTGGTTGAGCTCTATGAGTTGTTGGTCGAACTCTGCATTTTGTTGGTTGAGCTCTGCATTTTGTTGGTTGAGCTCTGCATTTTGTTGGTCACGCTCTGCAATTTGTTGATTGAGCTCTTCATTTTGTTTCCTTAAGTGGGCAATCTCCTCACGTACCTCCTG
>NC_043980.1:841098-940401 GCF_902150065.1 Myripristis murdjan | reverse complement strand
ATCAATGCGACACTCGCGCTGATAGTGACTTTGTGATGACACAAGTGTCATGGACGTTGCCAGAGCTGCCTCCTGCTCTGGTGCATTTGGTACCCAGAAACGAAACTCATTGTATGACAAGGTGGCACGATTCTGAGTTACATAAACTACATCATTCTTGTAGGAGGGTTGGGGCTCATCCATTAGGTTAGGGGTGGTAGAGGAAATGTGGGGAGAACTACTATCCTTCGTGACAGGACTAGGGGAATTTGGTGGAGCAGATTGGCTTGGGGCTGAGCAAAATGAAATTGGAGAGGCAAGAGAGGCAAGACTTTCCGTGTCTAGGTTGTCCTTCGGCTCCCTGCGATCTTCCATGTTGAGCCCGGTAGGTCCAGGCGGCTCAGCTGTGATAGCATGAGGTTGTGGAGCTAAGGGGTTGAACCAGCTCTGGTGCTCGTATACCTCATTGGATCTGAAAGAAGAGAGTGGCGGGGATACTGGAACCTCCATCCCTGGGTGTTCACTCAGTTGATTCTGCCAGGACAATGACTGGTAGGGTACGTAGCTCCTTGGCATAAATCTCGCCGGGTTCCACTGGGCGTTGGTTCTGCTGGTGGCTGGTGTCGGTAATGGAGGGTAAAGGCCCAGACCAGGTCCTGGTGCGGCTGGTGGATGAGGTTCCGACGAAACAGGGAGCAGGGTGAGCAGATGGTGTGGCTAACTTGGCTGCTGCAGATCTTCTGTAAGTGAAACTGACACACATGGTGTGTAGACAAAGCACAGTCTTAGTTTAACAGCTTATTGCTCCTCCAAACTGGAGGAGTAGTCTTCATACTGCTCTTCATGCAGCTCTTGCCTAAACCTAAACACCTGATCTGTCTTCCCAATCCACCTGAGCCATTTATCAACTGCTTCCTCAGTTCTAGGAAATCCCCCTACCCCATCTGAATCCAAATATTTATTATATTGACCATCTAGATAGATAGATAGATAGATAGATAGATAGATATACTTTATTGATCCCAACCAGGGAAATTCTGTCATATCATAAACGGTTTTCCTTTCTTATCCCAAGACCGGTAAGGATAAGGTGATTGAGGTTTGAGTAAAATTGGTATTCTAGTACAAGGGCATTTATTAATAATATGAGTGCAGATAGATAGATTGTCTACTAAAATTGTTAGCCAGGTTCCTATAGAAAATGATAACCTTGGCCTATGTTTGCATCTGGTCCATGCTACTTTAATCAGTGAGTGTAACAGTAATGAGCACGTCTGTCTCCAACATTCATTACGTCTGGGTTGCATTCTCTTTGCAGGTCTGAAAATTGGCCCCATTTTGTTATGCCAGTTAAAAATCTCGTGGACATTTTCCATGGTTCTTTTGAGTTTCCATGGTTCTTTTGAGTTTCCTGCACATTTTTAGATAATGGCCTCTCCGACCACATTCTTAACAGTTTTTTTAGTAGTGCTGGTCAAAACAGATAATTAGCATCATGGTCTAATGAACCGCAACGTAAGCAATGCATGATAATTTTATGTGTTAGCCGGGTCTTTCACCCTGACGCTACTCTTCTCCTTCCTGCCCTTCCTCTTTTCTGCTGCTGTAACTGGATGGTCTTCTGTGGATAGTTTGGCAACCCCATTACTAGGAAAACCCTCATGACTACCACTAATGGAGGCTCTGGGTGGGGTTGATGTGCTACAGACATGGCTGCTGCCTGCCGTCCCTTCACGACCCTGCAGCGCTGCCAGTCGTGGTGATCTCCTAACTCCCTGTGGGGAGGAGTCTCCGTCCCCTTTGGTGTCTTGCTCCATTTCCTGCGGGGTGACCTCATCATTCCCAGATTGGTCCTGTTCTGGTTCTGGTGGGGTGACATCGTCATCCCCTTCTGGCTGGTTAGTTGGAGCTTGCTTACTATATGCTGCCAGAGTTCTTTCTGGATCTTCTGCTCTGCAGCAATGATTAAGATGGTACCAAAAGGGTTTACCTTCAACTTTGAGCGCAGTGGGGGTAGCTAAGACAACCTTGTATGGCCCTTCTCGCCGGGGTTCCAAACTTTTTCTCTTGAAGGCACGGATGTACACAAGGTCGCCTGGCTCGATTGTCTGCTTTTCTCCTGGGATTTCAGCATTCCGTTCCCCTGTGGCTCCTTTCACCTGTGAAAATGTTTCTTTATGGATATGGGTCAGATGTTGGAGGTAGCTTTGCAGCTCGCCTTCCAGTTGCTCAAGCGCTGGCCCCTCATAGGGACCTCTAAGATAAGGCACAGGCATGGGCCGACCCGTGAGCATTTCATGCGGTGTTAGATGCGTAAGCCTGTTAGTACTCATTCTCATAGACATCAGAGCCAACGGCAAAGCTTGCACCCAGTTCAACTTACTTCCTTCCACTATATCTGCTAGTATTTTGACTAGCTTTTCTTTCAAGGTCTTATTAGCTCTTTCAGCTTGTCCTTGTGACTGTGGATGGTACACACAACCAAACTTCTGCTTGATTCCAAGTATTTTCAGCGTTGCTTGGAACGTTGCTGCAACAAAATGTGGTCCATTATCAGAATTGAGGGTATCTGGGATGCCAAATCTTGGGACAACTTCCTTACACAAAAACTTAGCTACTGAGCTAGCATCTGGACTGCTTGTAGGGGATGCTTCTATCCACCTACTGAACTGGCAAACAACCACCAAGACATACCTCAGTTTTCCAATTCTTTGAGTCATGTCTATGTAGTCAATCATTAGATGTCTGAATGGCCCATCCGGCGGAGGAATGTGCGCAATGGGAGCCGAGAAGGCCTTGCTGGTGTTGTATTTAGCACACACATCACACTCATGCAACACTCTATCTACCGTGGCTGCCAAAAAAGGCGACCACCAGACTGCTTGCAGGCGCCTTATAACCTCCCCCCTTGCGCAATGGTCTCGACCATGCGCATTCTGAATTGCACAGCGCAACAATGCAACAGGTAGCACAAAATGTCCTTGGTTACTCCGCCAAAGACCCTGCTGTGGGCCATCCAGAGTGTTTTTGATTGCCCCTCTTTTGAGCCAGACTGATCGTTCTTCTGGCGAGGCTCTGGCTTGAGCCTGAATCAATGATGTTATGGACATTAAGGGAGCCAAATCAGCTTCAACTAAGATGGGACACATGACGGACTGTTGCAGTGCCGTCGTCGTATCTGCTTTATTATCCTGATGGGGCTGTTGCATTGCCGCCTTTTTTGCTACTTCATCTGCCAAATTGTTACCTTGTGTGATGAGAGAGGTGTCTTTTTGATGAGCACGACACCTCAGAACAGCCACTGCTGAGGGCAACTGAAGAGCTTTTAGCAGATTAGAGATGATTTCACCATGCTTGATTTGGGTGCCATCCGACCTGCGAAACCCTCTCTGTTTCCATATGTTACCAAAGAAATGGCACACACCAAAAGCATAGTCGGAGTCAGTGTAAACATTGAGTTTCTTACCTGATGCCAACTGACATGCTGCTGTTAACGCTTTCAATTCTGCCATCTGGGCTGAACAAGGTTGAGTCACAGAGAATATCTGAACAGTGGTGAATGAACTGTCAGGGTTCAACTGCACAATGCCATATCCTGCATGCATACCTGTGGCATCTCTGAAACAGGAACCATCTACAAACAAAGTCATATCTGCAGTTATTGGTTCACTGTACAAGTCATCACGTGCTTTTAAAAACTCGTCTGTAGTTTTCACACAATCATGAGGAGTGCCATCATCAGGAAACATCATCTTTGTGGCTGGATTGATGGAATTGCACCTGTTGATAGTTAATTCAGGTGCTGTTAGGATAACTTCACAGCCTGTGCGTTGTGCTTGGGTCAAAACAAAACGTGGACTTGTGAGCAGCGCATGTAATTGGTGAGATGTGTAAAGAATCACTGGATGCCCCATGGTCAAAGATGAGGCTCGTTGAAAGGCAAATGCAGCCGCTGCCAATCCCTGATAGCAGGGTGGCAGTCCTGCTTCAATGTTATCCAATTTGGTGCTGTAGTAAGCCAAAGCTTGCTTACCCGTGGGCGTGTCTTGCATCAGGACTGCTGTAGCATATCCTGATTTCTCTGCCACATAAAGATGAAAAGGCTTACCATAATTTGGATTCCCCAATGCTGGGGCTGACTGCATGTCACTTTTGAGAGCTTCAAAGGCAGCTTCCGCATCTTCTGTCCAACTCAATTTGGCTGCTCCATTCATTTGGCCTGCAACTTTAATCAAAGCTCGCAAAGGAGCAGTTTTTAGTGCATAGTCACAAATCCATGGTCTGCTGTATCCTGCCATCCCCAAAAAGGTCAACATTTGACCAACTGTGTCAGGTTTTGGAGCAGTTGTTACTGCTTTAATCTGTGATGGTGCAATCAGTCTCTTGTTTCCATGTAACAATCTTCCTAGGTATTCTACCTGTGGTTGACAAAATTGGAGTTTGTCTTTGCTGACTTTGTGACCCCCCTTTGCCAAGACTGTTAGTACTTCCACAGAATCTTTCTCACATTGTTCTTTGGTAGAACTACAAATCAACAGATCATCCATGTACTGAATGACTGTACTGGGCACATTCAGATGCTGCATGTCTTCAGCCAGCACTTTGTTGAACATTGCTGGACTGTGGAGAAACCCCTGTGGAAGTCTGGTGTATGTGTATTGCTGTCCCTCATATGTGAAAGCAAACAAATACTGTGAGTCTGGATGGAGTGGTACACTAAAATATGCAGAGCATAGATCAATCACAGTGTACCACTTGGTGTCTGGTGGAATGTTAGACAACAATGTGTGTGGGTCAGGAACAACTGGTGTTTCTTCCATGACAATTGCATTTATGGGTCTGAGATCATGCACCAAACGATAGTCTGGTGAATGTGGTTTTGGAATGGGGCAAATTGGAGTATTACAGGGACTTCTTGTTTTGATCAAGACTCCGGCCTCCATTAGGCCTGTGATGATGGGTCTAATGCCCTCTATGGCCTGTTGTTTAAGTGGGTACTGTTTTTTGTATGGTAATTGTACTCTTGGCTTCAAGTTTATGCGTATAGGCTGAGCGGATTTGATGAGCCCTACATCTGTCTTATGTTTGGACCACACTTGTGGAGGAACCTGGTTTAAAAGCCCTACATGTTCTGCTGTCATTGACATTTGAGCGGATGGTCTGGGTTCCAACAACACTTCCTCTGCCACTGTGTCGTCATATTCTTGGATGGAAATCTTCAGATATTGTTTGTCAGCTGACACATGCACTTGAGGTGTTTCTGTTTCAGTCCATTCCTGAATTGCTTCAGCCGTCTTCATCATGGGACCCAGTTCATGAGATTCATAATGTGCTTTGATAAGCAATGTGACATGGGGAACAGAGTCTGATACTTGAAACCAATCTTGCAGTTGTGATGGAAGTTTCACTGCTGCAGCTGCTCCTTGAGGTCCCACGTAGATAGTAGTGCTGATGATGAAATACTGCATTCTGTTGATCATTTCTTCCCAGCAGGCTCTGTAGTCAACTTGACTCTGATTTTCATCAAACATCAGTGTACAGTGTAATGGCAGGCGTGGTTCTGTGGCCGCACCCGTTTTGGATTTGATGAAATTTTCCCATTGTTTCCATTGTTGATACAAAGCAGACATTGTGCCTATCAAACGCAACCAGTAGACAAGTGGTCGTTTCACCTTCTTCCCTGTGTGTTGTATCATCATGGATGTTGCTTCCAGGCACTGGTCATCAGGAATCTGAAGGTGCAGACCATGAGGGTTGCAAATGATGGTTGCTCTTAGGCGACATAACAAGTCTCTTCCTACCAGGTTGACAGGGGTGTCGATGGAGTAGAGGATGGATGCAACGATGGTTTTGTTGTCAATGCGTATGGGGAGTGGCTCTGTGAATGGAATTATTTGCACTTTCCCAGAGAAGCCTACAGTTTTTACTGACATGCTGGAGAGGGGGAGATGGGAGCCACTCTTCCCGATACAAGTGTATGTTGCCCCTGAATCCACCATAAAGGAATGTGACCGGCCCTGTATTTCTACAGGAATGGTGGGTTCTTCATGTGGTTGTAATGATAGCACAGGTAACACTGTCTCCCCCTCAGGCTTCTCTGGGCACCCCTAGTCCCAACTAGGGATTTCTCCTTGGTGTGGATAACTTATGGGCTGTTGCTGATATTGTGCAAGCGCTGGTTGTTGTTGATATTGTGGTTGTTGGTGTGGTTGAAATTGCTGTTGGTGGGGGCAGTGTCGCTGAAGATGGCTAGACTGTCCGCATCCCCAACACTCTTTCCCAGAGGATGCAGTGTTCAGCATTGGTTGGGAATGGGCTGTCTGAAACCCTGGTCGGGGTTGGCCTCTACCTCCTCCTCTGGCTCCTCGGAATCTAACTCCTCCTCCTCCTGGTGGCATTCCTCCTGAAGAGTGTACATGTACATGCACTGGGGTCGTAGGGGCTGCTGCTGGAGGCTGTGGTGGTGGGGTTTGAATATGTTTCTGTGGAATCACCGGAGCTTGGGGTGCAGGATTTTCAGGCTGTGGGGTGGGAGCTTGAGTCACTGTTATCACAGGGGCTTGAATTTTGGCTTTGTCTTGGTCTTTTCTTTGCTTGGTTAATTCGCTTAGCTGGAGCTGGGTTAGCTTGTTAACCAGCTGCTTGTTTTGTTCCTCAGCTTCCCTCTTTTCCTTTCTGCAGTTTTCCACGTGATGAACTATGTGTTCCATGTACATCGGCCAGTCCATTTTCATTAACCCCACCACATTATCCAGGCGTTTTTGCACTTCCGGTGGCATGGTTTTCTTTGCCATCATTTTGAACAGACTCTCAGTGGTGTTGTTTGCATTCCAGGCACTTCCTGTCTCACTCTTCCATTTTCGTTGAAATTCATACAGGAACTTGGAGGGACACTCATCTTGTTTTAACACTTCTCCCTCCAACCTGGAGGGGTCCATTCTCTCTGGATATTGTTTCCTTAATTCTGCCCATATCACACCTTGATGTCCTCCAAATCCCACGTGGTCCACAGCGTTGCCTGTGACAACCATAGATAGTCCTACTGCTTTAAAGATGTCTTCAGTCACGGCAGTGCCTGCCACACGCATGAGCAAAGCTTTCACATCTCCCAGTGCCAGTCTCACCCCTGCTGTACTTTCCTCCAATGCAGTGATCCACTTGCTAGCTCCATCAGTCAGGGCTGGTAGTCTGTCAGCCAAACCCACCATGTCGGCGAATGACCAGGGCACATAGCTTCGTGCCCCTCCTTTGACTATCAGTGGGCACATGGGTTCAATATTTTCTTGACAGAGATCAATCATGGATTGAGGTCTCCTCTCATTGTCCAGGTCGTATATTTCATCACTCAGTAGCTCGTTTAAACGCCTTGGGAGTGTTCTCAGTTCTGTTCCGCTTTTCAAAGTCATGCCCCAGTCAACAGCATTGTCTCTCCTGCACCTCTCCATCCTGGATGTCTCTGTGGGCTCACGGGGCATGTCTGCATCATTTCCTGGGGCTATAGTGCCACTGAAGTGAACTTTCACACGTCCAGGCGTGACCCAACTCCGTGGTGTTGAGCTGATGTTCTGAACTTCTTCTTCCAGCAACTGTTCATAGTTTTCCCGTTCGTCTTCCTCATGGGTAGATAATTCAGCTGGCAGTTTGCATTGTCTCTCATGCTGTGAGCTTGTTTCTTTTCTTAGTTCATCTTCCAGCTCTTGTATTTTGCTCTCCATTCTTTGTATTCTCTCCTGATGCTTGTTTTCCAGTTGAGCTATGCGTTTGAGTTCTTTCGTTCTTTCTTCTCTTTCCTGTTGGAGGCTTGATGTCAATGTGTTTCTTTTGTCAGGGGTCTGGGAGAGATTTCTGTATGCTTCTTTTTCTCTTTCATTGAATTGGGTGTTGTTGCTTTCAGTTCTTTGCCGTTTTCTTGTGATGGTTTCATAGGGTTTTTCCTTTCCCCGTCCTTCGGCAATTTTGTTGTAGTCTCGTCTATCATCATCTGTGGAAGCATGATTTAGTTCATCACGCATGTCATAGTCAGCTTTGTCATCTTGGCATGAGGATGACTTCTCTGAGTCACTGAAGTCACTAGAATCAGGGCTGGCTGATCTGAGCCGGTGTCTGGAGCTGTGGGAGCCCATTTTCATTTTGGGTCTGGGTCTGGGGGTCTCCTTCCCTCCTCTGCTCTGGATGTGACTTTCTCCCCTTTGCTGTTGTTCACTTGTCATAGACAGAGTGAATTTCCCTTGTAGTTCGCCAGTCACTGTTTGCTCATTGCTGGCTGCTTCGGCTCCTGTCATCACAAACTGTCCAGCGCTGAATGGGTTTTTGTCATCAGGGTAAGGTGGAGGATCTGGATTCAGCCATTTGGAAGGAATGGCAGGCCAGGGCTGCTGTGCTGCTTCAGGTGCGGGCAGAGGGGGGGCAGTGGGGGCCCTTGCCTTGGGTTTCTTCAAAATTACAGATTCTCTCTGTTCCAGGTCGTTTTTCTCCTTCAGTTTTTCTTCATTCTCTGCTTTCTTCACTATCTGTGCTTCAGCCTGCACTGCTCTAGCCACTTGCTGTCTCTTAACTCCCTCCTGTCTGAACCATTGCAAAACTTCCCTCTCTTTGGCTCGCTTTCCCTCTCTCTTGTCACTTGTGTTTTTAGCTTTATAGTGTTTAATGTTATTACTCACTTCATCACAAAAGATCATATTAAAAGAGCCCTGTTTGGGCCACTGTTTGTTTCCTGAGGTTCTTTCATGCCATTTTTTCATGCATAATACAATTTGACGTTGTTGCTGAGGGTGATGATTAATAATAACTTGCACTAGGGCACTAAGCACTAAGGCAAAATTAACTTCTATTTTGGTGAGATTAAGAGTCAATTTTTTCACAGTTTTAAATTATTTGACTGCAGAGTTCACCACTGCTCAGCCCCCCTGCGAGTCTTATTAAATCCCTTCCAGCCAGAAAGGAGTTCTTACACTTCTGTGTCTATCTCTTGCTTGTTACTTGTGTGTTCCAGATAGAATGCCTCCCCGTAGTTGACCTTGGCTGCCCCAGCCACTCACTCCCCACACCAGATGCGCCAGCCAGACACTCCGCTACTCTTACTATGGAATGTTTGTTCCAACAAAATATGCAAACAGTCTATTTCTGCTTTAATTAAAACTGGTCTTTTATTCTTTTTTACACAATAAGAGCTCAAACCTTCAAATATATGATCAGTCTATTCATTATATTTCCAGTTTTTTACTCAATTTACTTCTTAGTACATACTACAAGAAAAAGAGGAGAAGAAAAAAATGATTTATGCTACTTTTGACTACTCTCGAAGCTTTATTTTACAAGCACTGTACAAATTTATACAAGGTTTATGACCAGCTGGTTGTTATGTATGTATATATTGTTATTATCTTAATAATGGGACACATTATATCCCTCATTTATTAATGCAAATAATGGGACACACTATATCCCCTATTTATTGATGCAAATAATGGGACACACTATATCCCTCACTTATTAATGGGACACACTATATCCCTCACTTATTAATGGGACACACTATATCCCTCACTTATTAATGGGACACACTATATCCCTCATTTATTAATGGGACACACTATATCCCTCACTTATTAATGGGACACACTATATCCCTCATTTATTAATGTCCTTACCCTATAGCGCTTATCTGTCTTGTTTCCTTTTAAAGTTACACACACACACACACACACACACTGATAAAGCAGCTCCAGGCAGCACACACTCACTCACACACTCTCTGCCATACATACACACGCATACTGCCAGTGGGGATCCAGGTAGCACACACTCACTTCACACACAACTTTCATACAACATATATATATACAACATATAACAAATACATATAACACACATGCGTGCTCTTAACTCTGCCTTTATTTTGTTACTTTTTGACACTATTAAATTTAGTACTAGGTTCTTTTGGAAGAGGGAGGATTACCTTTAACCCAGGCGGACTTCCTGCACTCAGACACACTCAGAATTAAGCAGAAAAGGTCTGCTTACCTTTGGTTGCGCGCTTGGTGTCTCTGAGATGCAGGTCGTCCCCCAAGGTCACAGGTCCCGTCACCTCCTGGCTGGCTACGCCAAATGATGTGGATGAGTTCTCGTCCAGATCAGGCCAGATTGGCTGCAAAAATTCTCTTTAGCTTCGTACCAAAAAACACCAATAAAGAGTCTTGAAGTCTTCAAAAATAGAGTCTTGAATCAGGCAGAGTTTCGAGCGTACAAGTTTATTTGCGTTTGAGATCTCAAATCAAACAAACAGGGAGTCGTGCAGCATAGACAAAACGACTGACTTTCTTTGTCTCAACTTCTGTTTTTATAGCGTGAAACTTGGCAAGTCAGCATTCAAGATCATAAGGAGTGCGGCACCTTACGTCATGCTAGCTGGGAGATCATAAGGGTGCCGGTGCTTACATAATACCAACTGGGGGGTTAGGGACTTTCTGAGTGGCCGCAAGTTGTCTCTGATGTGCAGCTGTTTGGCTTTAACCCATGTAGTAGGGTCTTTCATGTAGGCCGAGCTACGTGTCTGGCACTTGCTTCAAGTGTGATGCCGCCCAACACGTGCCAGGCACGTGCCTCGGCTTCGATTCAAACGGTGGGGTCATGTAAAGTTTACTAAGCGAGTGCAACTGAGGACATGAGCGCACGTAAGGCTGGGCTTGTACGATGAGTTCAACTGAGGATATCAGTGCACGTAATGCTGGGCTTGTACAGTAAGTTCAACTGAGGACATGGGTGCACAGAATACAGGGCTACTACAAGAGGCATAGTGAGTTTTTGTGTTAAAACGAAATCCATCTAATGGCTAAACCAATAATTCAAAGTTTTATAGGGATAGTGCTTTCTGGGTGATGTTGAGTATTGTTGTTCATTCCGAGCTCTCTTATCTTGTTACTCCCTACAATGTTGAGACTCATTCACAGTCAGAATTTCCTCCACAGTGGCCACCAAAAACTAAGGTAAGGCAGACCTTTTTTCTGCTTAATTCTGAGTGTATCTGAATGCAGGAAGCCCGCCCAGGTTAAAGGTATTTCTCCCTCTTCCAAAAGAACCTAGAATTTAAATTTAATAGTGTCAAAAAGTAACAAAATAAAGGCAGAGTTAAGAGCACGCATGTATATTGCATGAATTTCTTGCGTTGCATGTTGCATGAATCTATTGCTTAAAACCATGGTGCGGCAAGAATGAAAGGTAGAGTGTTGCAGTTGTTTATTATATGGTGGAGGTGGATTGTTGTGGTTAACAATAGAGGCAATTAGACAGGAGATAGGGTTTCTGGTAAGGAAAAATATTAGTACTGAGGAGTGTGGGAGATGAAATGAGTTATGAAAATTGCATGTGAAGTACTGGTGTGTGTGGGAACGCAAGTGATTTATAGGCAGCTGTTTTATCTACCATATACAATGGGAATGAGATTTCTAAGAATTGTGATATTGTTGAAACTTTCTGGTAAAAAGAAGTAATCGCTTTGCTAAGCAGCCGTAGAACTGGTAGAATTTTTTTTTCCCTTCCTTCTTTTCTTTCAAGGAGAACAGAGTGTGTGTGTGCGTCTCTGTGAATATGTGTGTCCCAGGGCAGGCCTGAGAGATTCAGTTTGAAGAGTAAGGGAGGGTAAAAGTTGGTGTATGTGTGTAGGTGTGTGTGTGTGAGTGTGTGTGTGAATTTAAAGGGCCCTATTAGCAGTGTGCATGTGTGACGGTTGGAGAGAAGGGAAAAAAGGTAGAAAGAGAGTGTGAGTGAGTATTTAGTTGTGCCGTCTGAAAAAGAGGGACGAAGAGAAAAAGACTCTTTTCTGTTATTCCTACTTAGGGAGAGTAGGTTTAGCGGTTACAAGGTTTTGCCAGACTCTATATGGAGTAGGGGACTGGCAGGGCTTTGTTTGCTGCCGACTCTGTGTGAGACAAGGAGCTGGCAGCGGAAAATCCCCACTGACCTTAAATGTGGCAGTGTGTGTGCCTGTGTGTGTGTGTGTGGAAATGACAGTAGATGCTTTCCAATGTGTGTGTGTGGAAATGACAGTAGATGCTTTCCAATGTGTGTGTGTGGAAATGACAGTAGATGCTTTCCAATGTGTGTGTGTGGAAATGACAGTAGATGCTTTCCAATGTAAGGTAAAGGAAATGACAGTAGATGCTTTCCAACGTAAGGTAAAGGCCTAATTAACGGGTGACAGTAGATGCTCCGTTGTGGTGGAAATGACAGTAGATGCTTTCCAACGAGGACAGAAGATGCCTCGTTATAATTAAGGCCTAATTAACGGGTGACAGTAGATGCTCCGTTGTGGTGGAAATGACAGTAGATGCTTTCCAACGAGGACAGAAGATGCCTCGTTATAATTAAGGCCTAATTAACGGGTGACAGTAGATGCTCTGTTGTGGTGGGATTTATATTAATAAGTAGGGGATATAGTGTGTCCCATAAAGTAGACTATAACAATATATACATATATAATAACCAGCTGGTCATAAACCTTGTATAATTTTGTACAGTGCTTGTAAAATAAAGCTTCGAGAATAGTCAAGAGTAGCAAAATCATTTATTCTTTTTTCTCCTCTTTTCCTCTTTTTCTTGTAGCATGTACTAAGAAGTAAATCGGGTGAATAACTGTAAATATAATGAGTAGACTGTTCATATATTTGGAGGTTTGAGCTCTTATTGTGTGAAAATAACAAAAGGCCAATTTTAATTAAGCTGAGATAGACTGTTTGCATATTTTGTTGGAACAAACATTCCATAGTAAGAGTAGCGGAGTGTCTGGCTGGCGCATCTGGTGTGGGGAGTGAGTGGCTGGGGCAGCCAAGGTCAACTACGGGGAGGCATTCTGTCTGGAACACATAAGTAACAGGCAAGAGATAGACACAGAAGTGTAAGAACTCCTTTCTGGCTGGAAGGGATTTAATAAGACTCGCAGGGGGGCTGAGCAGTGGTGAACTCTGCAGTCAAATAATTTAAAACTGTGAAAAAATTGACTCTTAATCTCACCAAAATAGAAGTTAATTTTCCCTTAGTGCTGGGAAAAATCATACGTGGGTTGTGGACAGTGCAAACCCGTATTGTAGAACGTTTGTGGGCATATTTTACAAAACCTGCTACACCTTCATTCAAAACTTTCCTGAGTGTCTCTGAAGGCTACCAAATCACCACATAAATAACTATTTTAAGTAAGTCCTGGTTGTGTGCTATTGCTATCCCCAGAAAGTTAAAGTGAGAGACAGAGGAATTTGGTGGTTGACAAAATTATAGGATAAGAAAGACAGTTTAACCCTAAACAAGGTAATAAATATAAAAATCAGGAGTTGCTGCTAAGGCAGTATTAAGGCCAATACACCCCACATTGATTAATGGAGGAATTGATTGATTGCTTGATTGATTGGTTTGTTGATGAAGTGCTTGTTCAGTTGATTGAGTGGTTGATTGATCAGTTGTATGATTGATTGATTAACTGATTGGTGGATTGATTGATGGATTGATTGACTGGCTAATTGATTGATTGATTGATTGATTGATTAACAAAAAAAAAAAAAAAAAAAAAAAAAAAACTTGACACAGGGCCAGAAATTTTAACACACTAACCAAATTGTTCATTATAAGGGAATATGGGGAACATTCACGGGAAAGACAGAATGGGTTCTGTTGGGGGCAATAAGGGAACCCCTATGCAATTTATTATTAATAATCACCCTCAGCAACAACGCCAAATTGCATCATGCATGACCAAATGGCATGAAAGAACTTCAGGAAACAAACAGTGGCCCAAAGAGGGCTCTTTTAATCTGATCCTTTGTGATGAAGTGAGTGATAACATTAAACACTACAAAGCTAAAGACACAAGTGACAAGAGAGAGGGAAAGCGAGCCAAAGAGAGGGAGGTTTTACAATGGTTCAGACAGGAGGGAGTAAGGAGACAGCAGGTGGCTAAAGCAATAAAGGCTGAAGCACTGACCAAGAAAAAGGCGGAAACAGAAGAAAAACTTAAGGAGATAAAAGACCTGGAACAGAGAGAATCTGTAATTTTGAAGAAACCCAAGGCAAGGGCCCCCTCTGCCCCCCCTCTGCCCGCACCTGAAGCAGCACAGCAGCCCTGGCCTGCCATTCCTTCCAATTGGCTGAATCCTCCACCTTACCCTGATGACAAAAACCCATTCAGCGCTGGACAGTTTGTGATGACAGGAGCCGAAGCAGCCAGCAATGAGCAAACAGTGACTGGCGAACTACAAGGGAAATTCACTCTGTCTATGTCAAGCGAACAACAGCAAAGGGGAGAAAGCCACATCCAGAGCAGAGGAGGGAAGGAGACCCCCAGACCCAGACCCAAAATGAAAAAGGGTTCACAGAACTCCAGACACTGGCTCAGATCAGCCAGCCCTGATTCTAGTGACTTCAGTGACTCTGCGAAGTCATCCTCATGCCAAGATGACAAAGCTGACTATGACATGCGTGATGAACTAAATCATGCTTCCACAGATGATGATAGACGAGACTACAACAAAATTGCCGAAGGACGGGGAAAGGAAAAACCCTATGAAATCGTCACGAGAAAACGGCAAAGAATTGAAAGTAACAACACCCAATTCAATGAAAGAGAAAAAGAGGCATACAGAAATCTTTCCCAGATCTCTGACAAAAGAAACACATTGACATCAAGCCTCCAACAGGAAAGAGAAGAAAGAATGAAAGAACTCAAACGTATCGCTCAACTGGAAAACAAGCATCAGGAGAGAATACAAAGAATGGAGAGCAAAATACAAGAACTGGAAGATGAACTGAGAAACGAAACAAGTTCACAGCATGTGAGACAATGCAAACTGCCAGCTGAATTTTCTACCCATGAGGAAGATGAACGGGAAAATTATGAACGGTTGTTGGAAGAAGAAGCTCAGAACATCAGCTCAACACCACGGAGTTGGGTCACGCCTGGACGTGTGAAAGTTCACTTCAGTGGCACTATAGCTCCAGGCAATGATGCAGACATGCCCCGTAAGCCCACAGAGACATCCAGGTTGGAGAGGTGTGGGAGAGACAATGCTGTTGGCCGGGGCATGACTTTGCGAAGCGGAACAGAATTAAAAACACTGCCAAGACGTTTAAACGAGCTGTTGAGTGATGACTCATATAACCTGGACAATGAGAGGAGATCGCAATCCATGATTGATTTCTGTCAAGAAAATATTGAACCTATGTGCCCACTGATAGTCAAAGGAGGGGCACGAAGCTACGTGCCCTGGTCATTCGCCGACATGGTGGGTCTGGCGGACAGACTACCAGCCCTGACTGACGGAGCCAGCAAGTGGATCACTGCGTTGGAAGAAAGTACAGCAGGGGTGAGGCTGGCACTGGGAGATGTGAAAGCTTTGCTCATGCGTGTGGCAGGTGCTGCCGTGACTGAAGACATCTTTAAAGCAGCAGGACTACCTATGGTCGTCGCAGGCAATGCTGTGGACCACGTGGGATTTGGGGGACATCGAGGTGTGATATGGGCAGAATTAAGGAAACAATATCCAGAGAGAATGGACCCTTCCAGGTTGGAGGGAGAAGTGTTAAAACAAGATGAGTGTCCTTCCAAGTTCCTGTATGAATTTCAACGAAAATGGAAGAGTGAGACAGGAAGTGCCTGGAATTCAAACAGCACCACTGAGAGTCTGTTCAAATTGATGGCAAAGAAAGCCATGCCACCTGAAGTGCAAAAACGCCTGGATAATGTGGTGGGGTTAATGAAAATGGACTGGCCGATGTACATGGAGCACATAGTCCATCATGTGGAAAACTACAGAAAAGAAAAGAGACAAGCTGAGGAACAAAACAAACAGCTGGTTAATAAGCTAACCCAGCTCCAGCTAAGTGAGTTAACCAAGCAGAAAAAAGACAAAGATAAAGACAAAGCCAAAGTCCAAGCCCCGGTAATAACAGTGACTCAAGCTCCTATCTTACAGCCAGAACATCCAACACTCCAAGCTCCTGTGATTCCCCAGACGCACATTCAAACCCCACCACCACAGCCTCCAGCAGCAGCGGCCCCTACGGCCCCAGTGCATGTACATGTACACTCTTCAGGAGGAATGCCACCAGGAAAAGGAGGATTTGAGTTCCGAGGAGCCAGGGGAGGAGGCAGAGGCCAACCCCGACCAGGGTTTCAGAAAGCCCAATCTCAACCAATGCTGAATACTACATCCTCTGGAAAAGAGTGTTGGGGATGTAGACAGTACGGCCATTTTCAGCGAGAGTGCCCCCACCAACAGCGACAGCAATCTCAATCACACCAGCAACCACAATATCAGCAACAGCCAGCTGCTGTACAATACCAGCAGGAGCCCATGTGTTATCCACGCCAAGGAGACGTCCCTAGGTGGGACTAGGGGTGCCCAGAGAAGCCTGAGGGGGAGACAATGTTACCTGTGCTATCATTACAACCACATGAAGAACCCACCATTCCTGTAGAAATACAGGGCCAGTCACATTCCTTTATGGTGGATTCAGGGGCAACATACACTTGTATTGGGAAGAGTGGCTCCCATCTCCCCCTCTCCAACATGTCAGTGAAAACTGTAGGCTTCTCTGGGAAAGTGCAAATAATTCCATTCACAGAGCCACTCCCCATACGCATTGACAACAAAACCATCGTTGCATCCATCCTCTACTCCATCGACACCCCTGTCAACCTGGTAGGAAGAGACTTGTTATGTCGCCTAAGAGCAACCATCATTTGCAACCCTCATGGTTTGCACCTTCAGATTCCTGATGATCAGTGCCTGGAAGCAACATCCATGATGATACAAAACACAGAGAAGAAGGTGAAACGACCACTGGTCTACTGGCTGCGCCTGAAAGGCACAATGTCTGCTTTGTATCAACAATGGAAACAATGGGAAGAATTCATCAGATCCAAAACGGGTGCGGCCACAGAACCACGCCTGCCATTACACTGTACACTGATGTTTGATGAAAATCAGAGTCAAGTTGACTATAGAGCTTGCTGGGAAGAAATGATCAACAGAATGCAGTATTTCATCATCAGCACTACTATCTACGTGGGACCTCAAGGAGCAGCTGCAGCAGTGAAACTTCCATCACCACTGCAAGATTGGTTTCAAGTATCAGACTCTGTTCCCCATGTCACATTGCTTATCAAAGCACATCATGAATCTCATGAACTGGGTCCCATGATGAAGACGGCTGAGGCAATTCAGGAATGGACTGAAACAGAAACACCTCAAGTGCATGTGTCAGCTGACAAACACTATCTGAAAATTTCCATCCAAGAATATGACGACACAGTGGCAGAGGAAGTGTTGTTGGAACCCAGACCATCCGCTCAAATGTCAATGACAGCTGAACATGTAGGGCTTTTAAACCAGGTTCCTCCA
This sequence comes from Myripristis murdjan, assembly GCF_902150065.1. Classification (NCBI taxonomy): domain Eukaryota; kingdom Metazoa; phylum Chordata; class Actinopteri; order Holocentriformes; family Holocentridae; genus Myripristis; species Myripristis murdjan. The sequence goes on along the minus strand of NC_043980.1, from coordinate 923,035 downwards.
CAAGTGTGGTCCAAACATAAGACAGATGTAGGGCTCATCAAATCCGCTCAGCCTATACGCATAAATTTGAAGCCAAGAGTACAATTACCATACAAAAAACAGTACCCACTTAAACAACAGGCCATAGAGGGCATTAGACCCATCATCACTGGCCTAATGGAGGCCGGAGTCTTGATCAAAACAAGAAGTCCCTGTAATACTCCAATTTGCCCCATTCCAAAACCACATTCACCAGACTATCGTTTGGTGCATGATCTCAGACCCATAAATGCAATTGTCATGGAAGAAACACCAGTTGTTCCTGACCCACACACATTATTGTCTAACATTCCACCAGACACCAAGTGGTACACTGTGATAGATTTATGCTCTGCATATTTTAGTGTACCACTCCATCCAGACTCACAGTATTTGTTTGCTTTCACATATGAGGGACAGCAATACACATACACCAGACTTCCACAGGGGTTTCTCCACAGTCCAGCAATGTTCAACAAAGTGCTGGCTGAAGACATGCAGCATCTGGATGTGCCCAGTACAGTCATTCAGTACATGGATGATCTGTTGATTTGTAGTTCTACCAAAAAACAATGTGAGAAAGATTCTGTGGAAGTACTAACAGTCTTGGCAAAGGGGGGTCACAAAGTCAGCAAAGACAAACTCCAATTTTGTCAACCACAGGTAGAATACCAAGGAAGATTGTTACATGGAAACAAGAGACTGATTGCACCATCACAAATTAAAGCAGTAACAACTGCTCCAAAACCTGACACAGTTGGTCAAATGTTGACCTTTTTGGGGATGGCAGGATACAGCAGACCATGGATTTGTGACTATGCACTAAAAACTGCTCCTTTGCGAGCTTTGATTAAAGTTGCAGGCCAAATGAATGGAGCAGCCAAATTGAGTTGGACAGAAGATGCGGAAGCTGCCTTTGAAGCTCTCAAAAGTGACATGCAGTCAGCCCCAGCATTGGGGAATCCAAATTATGGTAAGCCTTTTCATCTTTATGTGGCAGAGAAATCAGGATATGCTACAGCAGTCCTGATGCAAGACACGCCCACAGGTAAGCAAGCTTTGGCTTACTATAGCACCAAATTGGATAACATTGAAGCAGGACTGCCACCCTGCTATCAGGGATTGGCAGCGGCTGCATTTGCCTTTCAACGAGCCTCATCTTTGACCATGGGGCATCCAGTGATTCTTTACACATCTCACCAATTACATGCACTGCTCACAAGTCCGCGTTTTGTTTTGACCCAAGCACGACGCACAAGCTATGAAGTTGGAATTGCATGCAATTCCATCAATCCAGCCACAAAGATGATGTTGCCTGATGGTGGTACTCCTCATGATTGTGTTAAAACTACAGATGAGTTTTTAAAAGCACGTGATGACTTGTACAGTGAACCAATAACCGCAGATATGACTTTGTTTGTAGATGGTTCCTGTTTCAGAGATGCCACAGGTATGCATGCAGGATATGGCATTGTGCAGTTGAACCCTGACGGTTCATTCACCACTGTTCAGACATCCTATGTGACTCAGCCTTGTTCAGCCCAAATGGCAGAATTGAAAGCACTAACAGCAGCATGTCAGTTGGCTTCGGGTAAGAAACTCAATGTTTACACTGACTCAGACTATGCTTTTGGTGTGTGCCATTTCTTTGGTAACATATGGAAACAGAGAGGGTTTCGCAGGTCAGATGGTACCCAAATCAAGCATGGTGAAATCATCTCCAAACTGCTGAGTGCTCTTCAGTTACCCTCAGCAGTGGCTGTCTTGAGGTGTCGTGCTCATCAAAAAGACACCTCTCTCGTCACACAAGGCAATAATATGGCAGATGAAGCAGCAAAAAAGGCGGCAATGCAACAGCTCTATCAGGGTGATGAAGCAGATACAATGACGGTACTGCAACAGTCCGTCATGTGTCCTATCTTAGTAGAAGCTGATTTGGCTCCTTTGATGTCTATGACATCATTAATTCAAGTCCAAGCCAGGGCTTCACCAGAAGAACGATCAGTCTGGCTCAAAAGGGGAGCAGTCAAAAACACTCTGGATGGCCCACAACAGGGCCTTTGGCGAAGTAGCCAAGGACATTTTGTGCTACCTGTTGCATTGTTGCGCTGTGCAATTCAGAATGCGCATGGTCGAGACCATTGCGCAAGGGGGGAGGTCATAAGGCGTCTGCAAGCAGTCTGGTGGTCGCCTTTTTTGGCAGCCACGGTAGATAGAGTGTTGCATGAGTGTGATGTGTGTGCTAAATACAACACCAGGAAGGCCTTCTCGGCTCCCATTGCGCACATTCCTCCGCCGGATGGGCCATTCAGACATCTAATGATTGACTACATAGACATGACTCAAAGAATTGGAAAACTGAGGTATGTCTTGGTGGTTATTTGCCGGTTCAGTAGGTGGATAGAAGCATCCCCTACAAGCAGTCCAGATGCTAGCTCAGTGGCTAAGTTTTTGTGTAGGGAAGTCTTCCCGAGATTTGGCATCCCAGATACCCTTAGCTCGGATAATGGACCACATTTTGTTGCAGCAACATTCCAAGCAACGCTGAAAATGCTGGGAATCAAGCAGAAGTTTGGTTGTGTGTACCATCCCCAGTCACAAGGACAAGTTGAAAGAGCTAATAAGACCTTGAAAGAAAAGCTAGCTAAAATACTAGCAGATATTGTGCAAGGAAGTAAGTTGAACTGGGTGCAAGCGTTGCCGTTGGCTCTGATGTCTATGAGAATGAGTACTAACAGGCTTACGCATCTAACACCGCATGAAATGCTCACGGGTCGACCCATGCCTGTGCCTTATCTTAGAGGTCCCTATGAGGGGCCAGCGCTTGAGCAACTGGAAGGCGAGCTGCAAAGCTACCTCCAACATCTGACTCATATCCATAAAGAAATATTTTCACAGGTGAAAGGAGCCACCGAGGAACGGGACGCTGAAATCCCAGGCGAAAAGCAGACAATCGAGCCAGGTGACCTTGTGTACATCCGGGTCTTCAAGAGAAAAAGTTTGGAACCCCGGCGAGAAGGGCCATACAAGGTTGTCTTAGCTACCCCCACTGCGCTCAAAGTTGAAGGTAAACCCTTTTGGTACCATCTTAATCACTGCTGTAGAGCAGAAGATCCAGAAAGAACTCTGACAGCATATAATAGGCAAACTCCAGCTAACCAGCCGGAAGGGGATGACGATGCCACCCCATCAGAGCCAGAACAGGACCAATCTGGGGATGACGAGGTCGCCCCGCAGACAATGGAGCAAGACACCAAAGGGGATGGAGACTCCTCCCCGCAGGGAATTAGGAGATCGCCACGGTTGGCAGCGCTGCAGGGTCGTGAAGGAACTGCAGGCAGTAACCAGGCCTGTAGTACACCAACCCCACCCAGAGCCTCCATTAGTAGGGTTGCCAAGATATCCACCAAAAAAGGCCCCCCAGTTAGAGCAGCAGAAAAAGAGGGAGGGCAGGAAGGAGAAGAGTAGTCAAACCGATCCATAAAAGGTCAGGAAAAGCCAGCAAGGAAAAAAGGCAGCCAATACGCGAGGGAGCAAGGTTCAGGAACAGAGTAAACAAAGAATTGCTTATCCTAGCATTAAAATATTTCCCTTAATACTGACATTAACATTCTTCAGCACCCTCTTGCCCACCGTCGAAACAGACTCAGAACAAATGACAGTTGAATTCTATAATGAGCTTGAACAACTAAAAAGTTCCCGATGGGAGTCTAATCTGTTTTACAAATGGCTAGAGTTTTCAGCCCAACAAGTGGTCCAGGAAGACTGCATCGCCTGCTATAATGCCAAAAGACTTCCCCAAGTCATGCCTATCCCTGGAAGTAAATTAGGAAGTTGTGCAGATGTAACTAGATGTTTTGCTCCATGCACTATGCAGATGGCAGGCCATTGGGACGGTTGGACAGAGGATGCTGGAGTATGCCCTAAACGAATAGATAACATACAATGGGAAGATAATTTTATCCTACCCCCAGTAATAAGAAAACCAAAAGAACTAACATTTCCTTTTTGCGTGGTGAGAGGCAGTGAATTGGAAGACCTAGCTAACCGCGATACACCATGGACGCGTCACTCTCTTGGTAAAGTAAGATGCTTTAAGGAAACTTGGTATGCCCCCTCTGATGATGATGAAACCCCGATGTCCTTAAAATGGTGTAACACTACTCAATATGCTAATATCAGGTGTCAGCAAGTAGTGCCACAAGGGGGGCAAGTAATTTATGAAAAAACCCGTACAAGTATTAGTCAATACCCAATCCCTCAATATGACCATGGAACCGCACCACTGGGAGATATCTTTTGGATTTGTGATGATGATGAAGAACTTAGGCCTTACTTGAAAGCAAATTGGGAGGGCATCTGTGCGCCTGTAATGCTGACAGGACGGCTAACCATACTAACTCCATTTACTAATAAGACTAGAAGGCGACGAGCCTTAGAGTGGGAAGAAGATGACAATGTATATGTCGTCGCTGGGACTCAGGAACCTGTAGGGGTGCCTGAACAATATGCTGCTATAAGTTCTTCTTGGATAAAGTCAGGCCGTATTGCAGGATCAGTTCCGTGGGTGGGTAACATACCTAACACACAATTCATTGGACGTAACAGTAAATGGATAAATTACTTATGGTACAATCAACAAAGGTTCATTAACTTCACCATTCAAGCATTAGAGGCAGTACATGAACAGTTGCATGCCACATCCATCATGGTCCTTCAAAACAGATTTGTTTTGGAGTCCCTGTTGGCTCCAGATCAGGGAATCTGTGATGTTATTGGTGAAGAATGTTGCACAGTCATTCCTATGCATACAGGTGAAGACGGAAATCTCACTGCAGCATTGAAAGGATTAATAAGATTGAGAGATACACACGTAGCTAATTCTAATTGGAATACTCACCTGAATAACTTTTGGGATTGGTTGGCCACCCTGTCATGGATTCAGGGACTGCGAGCAATTGGGACCTTCCTTGGTTTGGTATTAGTTATGGCTTTCTTGCTATTGTGTTGTATACTTCCTTTACTTAAGAGAGTGGTAACAAAAACCGTAGGAGTATTAACGGGACAATACCCCGTCAAAATACTTGAAGAAACAGAAGAAGAAATGTATGAACAAATCATAAACGAAGAATCAGTGGAGAATGAATCTATTGAACAAAACCATTATGATGTGCCCTCACCTACAATTAAAACTATAAACCTTTATGAGGACATGCAGGGGGTAGTCTACACGGTAATGACTTGTAATCACCACAAAGAAGATGAGGCGATGGAATAAAATGATTTAGGGTAGTTGGCGTCAGGGTGTAAGACCCGGCTAACTTGTAAAATAATTATGCATTGCTTACGATGCGGCTCATTAGATCATGATGCTAATTATCTATTCTGTCCAGCATTACTTAAAAGGTGTCGTGAATGTGGTAAGAGAGGCCATTATCTAAAACTGTGCAGGAAACTCAAAAGGCCTTATGAGCCAGGAAAATTAGAACCATGGAAAATGTCCACAGGATTATTTAACTGGCATTAAAAAATGGGGCCTATTTTCTGGCCTGCTAAGAAAATGCAGCCCAGACCTAATACATGTTGGAGACAGACCTGCTCATTACTATTACACCCACTGATCAAAGTAACTTGGACCAGATGCAAGCATAGGCCAACGTCATCATTTTCTATAGGGACCTGGATAACGATTTTGGTAGATAATCTATCCATCTGCACTCATGTGATAAACAAATGCCCTTGTACTGAAATACTAATCCTACTTAAATCTCAATCACCTTATCCTTACCTGTCAGAGGAAGAGAGAGGAAAACCATTTATGGTAGATGGTAAATATAACAAATATTGGGATTCAGAGGGGGTAGGGGGATTTCCTAGGACTAAGGAAGCGTTTGACAAATGGCTCAGGTGGATTAGGAAGACAGATCAGGTGCTAAGGTTTTGCCAAGAGCTGCATGATGAACAGTATGACGATGACTCCTCCAGTCGGGAGGAGCAATAAACTGTTTAACTAAGACTGTGCTTTGTCTTGCCAGAAGACATGGCTGATGGACATCAGAGCTCTTGGGAACCATGGGTGGGCCCAACACCACCATGTGTGCCAGTTTCACAAGATCTACTTACAGGAGACCTGCAGCAGCCAAATTCGCCACACCACCTGATCACCCTGCACCCTGTCCCAATGGAACCTTATCCATCAGCCACTCCAGGACCTGGTCTGGGCCCTTACCCTCCATACCCAGTGCCTGCCACCAGCGGAACCGTCCCCCAATGGAATCCGGAAGGTTTTCTGCCTAGGAGCTACGCACCCAACCAGTCTTTGACCTGGCATCCCACCTGGCATTCAACCTACCAGGATCAAGCAATTGGATTTTCCCAGACAGGGGTTACAGTACCCCCACCACTCCCTCCTTTCAGATCTACGTTTTACCAGCACCAGGGCTGGTTCAACCCCGTGGCTCCATCCCCCCATGTTATCACGTATGAGCTGCCTGGACCTTCCGGGTCTAACATGGGAGATCACAGGGAGTCAACAGATAACCAAGACAGGGAAAGTATTGCCACTCCCATTTCATTTCGCGCAGCCCAAAGCCCATTCACTCCACCAAATTCCCCTAATCCTGTCGCGGAAGACAGTAGCTCTCCCAACTTTTCCCCTACCACCCCTGACCCAGTGGATGAGCTCCAAATTTCTTACCCAAATGATGAAATTCATGTAACCCAGAATAATGCTACCATGTCATACAATGAGGTCCGTGTCTGGGTACCAAATACATCTGAGCAGGAGGCAGCACTGGCAACGTCTGTGACACTTGTGGCATCACAAAGTCACTATCAGCACGAGTGTCGCATGGATCAGGAAGTACATGAAGAAATGGCCCGCTCGCAGAGGCAGATTGCTGAGCGTGACCAACAGATTGCAGAGCATGACCAACAAATTGCAGAACGTGACCAACGGATTGCAGAGCGCGACCAACAAATTGCAGAGCGTGACCGAGAAAATGTAGCGCTCAACCGAGAAAATATAGAGCTCAACCAACAAAATGCTGCGCTCGACCAAGAAAATGCAGAGCTTGACCAAAACAACATGGAGCGTGGTCATCAAATTGCAGAGCTCAAACAACAGCTCGAAGAGCGCGACCAAAGAGAGGTGGAGTTCACCCAACAAATTGCAGAGCTCAACCAAAAAATGGCTGAGCGCGGTCAGCGCATTGCAGAACTCGACCAAAAAGTGGCAGAGCGCGGTCAGCGCATTGCAGAGCTCAATCAAAAAATGGCAGAGCGCGGTCAGCACATCGCAGAGCTCGACCAAAAAATGGCAGAGCGCGATCAGCGCATTGCAGAGCTCAACCAACAACGCATGGAGCATGACCAACGATTCATGGTTCTCTACCGACAACATTCAATACTCGGCGAGCGTTTGAACTTTTACCAATGACTACGAGGATCATCAGTAGGTGGAGGATGCAGTCTATGCAGACAAAGAGGGTCAGACCGAATACTGTTTCTGCACTGTTGGAGCATGTAGAATGTAACTGTACCACTGTATTATGCCACGTACTGCACCTACACTTTACGATCAATGTAGAATGTAACTGTACCACTGTATTATGCTACGTACTGCACCTACACTTTACGATCAATGTAGAATGTAACTGTACCACTGTATTATGCTACGTACTGCACCTACACTTTATGACCAATGAAAGTATAAGAGTCTCTTTCATCATTTACACTGGAAGTGCCTGTGCCATTTTATATATATATTGGAGCTATATTCATATTATATACACTGGAAGTAGCAGTAGAGAGTAATGATTATATTTACACTGGTGTGCTTTTATTTTATTTGAAAATGTTCAGCTATATGTCAGAACATACATGAAGGGCTATTTACATTTTATTATTACAAAAGAAGGGAACCCGTACTATGTCTTATTAATGGGGCATTTTATACATTATATTGGTACGAGAAGATGTTCATTTATATGTTGGAACATGCATAATGGAATATTTGCATTTTTACTTTTTCTGGATATATATATATATATATATATATATATATATATATAAAAAAAAATAAAAAAAAGACCCTATAATATGTTTTATTATCATGGCATTATATGTATTCTATTGGTTTATTATAAGGGCATTATATGTACTACTAAGTGCCTTGTTTTACTATCCAGTATTACCTTTATAGTGTTTTAAGTTTATGTTTATTATATTACTGTGTGTTTAAGCTACGTATAACCATATTATCCAAAGCTACGTATAACCATAATACCTTCATATAATATACCTTATGTTTTTGATGGTAGCTACACTGTAAGAGATGCTACTGATTTTGAATAACCATTGGCACAGCATTGATATAATCACTGGAATTCTTTTGCGTACACTGGAAGTAATGATTTATCTGGAATGGTTTTTATGATGGTGTGACTTTTAGTCACAAAGGGGGGACATGTGGAGGAAATTCTGACTGTGAATGAGTCTCAACATTGTAGGGAGTAACAAGATAAGAGAGCTCGGAATGAACAACAATACTCAACATCACCCAGAAAGCACTATCCCTATAAAACTTTGAATTATTGGTGTAGCCATTAGATGGATTTCTTTTTAACACAAAAACTCACTATGCCTCTTGTAGTAGCCCTGTATTCTGTGTGCCCATGTCCTCAGTTGAACTCATCGTACAAGCCCAGCAATACGTGCGCTCATGTCCTCAGTTGCACTCGCTTAGTAAACTTTACATGACCCCACAGTTTGAATCGAAGCCGAGGCACGTGCCTGGCACGCGTTGGGCGGCATCATATTTGAAGTAAGGGCCAGACACGTGGTTCGGCCGACTTAAAACATGCACGTGCCTGGCACGCGTTGGGCGGCTTCACACTTGAAGCAAGTGCCAGGCACGTAGCTCGGCCTACATGAAACACCCTACTACATGGGTTAAAGCCAAACAGCTGCACATCAGAGACAACTTGCGGCCACTCAGAAAGTCCCTAACCTCCCAGTTGGTATTATGTAAGCACCGGCACCCTTATGATCTCCCAGCTGGCATGACGTGAGGTGCCGCACTCCTTATGATCTTGAATGCTGACTTGCCAAGTTTTACGCTATAAAAACAGAAGTTGAAACAAAGAAAGTCAGTCGTTTTGTCTATGCTGCACGACTCCCTGTTTGTTTGATTTGAGATCTCAAACGCAAATAAACTTGTACGCTCGAAACTCTGCCTTATTCAAGACTCTATTTTTGAAGACTTCAAGACTCTTTATTGGTGTTTTTTGGTACGAAGCTAAAGAGAATTTTTGCAGCCAATCTGGCCTGATCTGGACGAGAACTCATCCACATCAGTATATGACAGCGTAAAAAAGAATTAAGAGTAGCCTTGAGATGAGTTATGAAAGTTGCATGTGAATTAATTGTTTATGTAGGGACACAAGTGATTTATAGACAGCTGTTTTATCTAGCATGTACGGCTAGAGAGATTTCTGAGAATTGTGGTGTAGAATCAGATTAGCAGTAAGGACAGTAAAGTGGATAAGAATATATAACTGCTTTGCCGAGCAGCGGTAGGGCTGATAGAATTTTTTTTTCTTTTAAAGTAGATTTAGTTATACCGTCTGGGAAAAGAAGGATGAGAGAAAAAAGACTCTTTTCTGTTATTCCTGCTTAGGGAGAGTAGGCCTACCAGTAAAAGTTTTTGCAGACTCTATATGAAGTAGGGGGCTGGCAAAGCTTTGCTCACTGCCGACTCTGTATGAAACAGGGGGCGAGCAGCATAGATCCTCACCGACCTTGAGAGAGGCAGAGTGTGTGTGTGTATGAGTGTGTGGAGCCTGGAGAAGGCCAGAGAAATTACGAGACAGGGTGTGTGTGTGTGTGTGTGTGCGCGAGTGAGTGTGAGGCAGGGAGTGTGTGTGTGTGTGTGTGTGTGTAAGTGTGTAGGATAGTGTAAAGCAAGATATATTCCATCCGGACGAGAGAAAACAAGTCAAGGAGAACAGTAGTTGCCTCGTTGTAATTAAAGAAGCCCTAATAAAGGAAAATACAGTAGTTGCCTTCCGATGTTTTTAACGGATGACAGCAGGTGCTCCGTTATAGTGGGATTTGTTTTTTGTTTGTTTGTTTGTTTTTAACGGATGACAGCAGTTGGACAAGGATAGTAGTAGTGTTTGTCTCATAAGTAAGAAGATAACAAATATATATATAACAACCAGCTGGTCATAAACTTTGTATGATTTTGTACAGTGCTTGTAAAATAAAGCTTTGAAAGTAGTTAAAAGTGGCATAAATAATTTTTTCTTGTAAAGAAGAGAAAGAGAGAAAAGAATAAGAAGTGAATTGGAAAAGTAAATGAAAATACAATAGCTAGACTGTTAATGTGTTTGTGTGTTTGAGCATTTATTGTGTAAAGTAAAAAGGTTAGTTTAAATAAAGTAGAGATAGACTGTTTACATATTTGTTTGTCCAAACATTTCTGGGTAGATACAGCAGGGTGTCTGACTGGCTCGTCTGGTGTGGGAGGCAAGGAGGAATTTTGCTTGGAGCACATTAGCGATAAGGGAGAAATAGATACAGGGTGTAAGAACTCATTTCTGGCTGGTAAGGATTTATAGAGACGCAATAGGAGCTGAACAGTGGTGGAATCCTCAGTTAATTAATTTAAAACTGTGGCAAATAACTAAATTTATTAATCTCACCCAAATAGAAGTTAATTTTCCCTTGGTGCCGTGGAAAATCATACGTGGGCTGTGGACAGTGTGAACAGGCATTTCAGAACGTTTATGTGCACATTTCACAGAGACAGCAACACTTCCATTGAATATATTCTTAAGTATCTCTGAAGGCTACCAAATTAACAGCATAAATAACTATTTTTTAAGCAATCCACGTTTGTGCACTACTGTTATCCCCAGGAAGGTAAAGTAAGAGACAGGAGAATTTGGCTGGTTGACAAAATTACATGCAAGAAAGGATCAGAGAGATTACTATAACCCTCATCAAGGTAATACATATAAAATTAGGAATTACTGCTAAAGCAATATTAGTGCAAATACACCCCAAATTAAATAAATGAATAAATACATTTAAAAAAAAAAAAAAAAAAACTGATGCAGAGCCAGAAGCTTTAAGACAACAATCCAATAGTGCATTACAAGGAATTATGAGGGTTAGCCAAGAAAAAGAAAAAATGGGGCCTACTGGGGGTAAAAAGGGAACCCTCATGCAAATTATTATCAATAATCACCCTCAACAACAAAACCAAATTGTACAGTGCATGAAAAAATAGCATGAAAGAACCTCAGGAGACAGACAATGGCCCAAAGAGGGCTCTTTTAACATGATCTTTTGTGATGAGGTGAGTAATAATATTAAACACTACAGAGCCAAAGACACAAGTGATAAGAGAGAGGGAAAGCGAGTGAAAGAAAGAGAGATACTTCAATGGTTCAGACAGGAGGGAGTTAGGAGATAGCAAGTGGCTGGAGCAGTGGAAACCGAAACACAGACAATGAAGAAAGTAGAGAAAGAAGAAAAAGGGAATGAGAAAAAAAGACTTGGAAAAGAAAGAATCAGCAGCTTTGAAGAAACCTAAGGCAAGGGCCCCCACTGCTCCCCCTCCACCCACACCCGAAGCAGCACCACATCCATGGCCCGCCATTCCCCCTAAATGGCTGAATCCAGCTCCGCCGCCTTATCCTGATGACAAAAACCCATTCAGCGCTGGACAGTTCGTGATGACAGGAGCCAAGGCAGCCAGCAGCGAGCAACCAGTGACCGGCGAGCTACAAGGGAAATTCACTCTGACCATGACCAATGAACAGCAGCAAAGGAGAGGACACCACAGCCAGAGCAGAGGAAAGATAGAGACCCTCAGACCCAGGCCCAAAAAGAAAGTGGTCTCACTCAGCACTAGATACCGACTTAGAACAGCCAGCCCTGACTCTAGTGACTTCAGTGACTCGGAGAAGTCATCATCATGCCAAGGTGACAAAGCTGATTATGACATGCATGAAGAACAAAGTCATGCTTCCACAGAAGATGATAGACAAGATTACAACAAAATTGCCGAGGGACAGGGGAGGGAAAACCCCCACAAGACCATCGAGAGAAAAAGCTGAACTGAAATCAACAACACCCGTCTCAGTGAAAGAGAGAGAAGCATACAGACATCTCTCCCAGACCCTTGACAAAAGAAATACATTGTCATCAAGCCTCCTAAAGAAGAGAGAGGAAAGAATGGAAGAACTCAAATGCATATCTCAACTAGAAGACACGCATCGGGAGAGACTACAAAGAATGGAGAGCAGAAAGCAAGAGCTTGAAAATGAACTGAGAAAAGAAGGAAGCACACAGCATGAGAGAGAATGCAGACTGCCAGCTGAATTATCTACCTATGAGGAAGGGGAACAGGAAAGGTATGAACAGGGGCAAGAAGAAGAAGCCCAGAACACTAGCTCAATACCACAGAGTTGGGCCTTGCCTGGACGTGTGAAAGTTCACTTTAGTGGCGTTATTACCCCAGGAAATGATGCAGAAATTCCCCAAGGGCCGATGGAGGCATCCAGGTCAGAGGCTAGGATGGAGAGGTGCTGGAGAGACGATACTGTTGGCCAAGGAATGACTTTAAGAAGTGGAACAGAGTTGGGAACACTCCCCAGGCAGGGAGATGAACCACTGAGAAACGAAATATACAACCTGGGTGATGAGAGAAGATCTCGGTCAATGATTGATCTCTGTCAAGAAAATATCGAACCCATGTGCCCATTGATAGTCAAGGGGGGGCATGAAGCTATGTGCCCTGGTCATTCGCTGACATGGTGGGCTTGGCTGACAGACTGCCGGCCCTGACCGAGGGAGCCAGCAAGTGGATCACTGCATTGGAAGAAACTACAGCAGGAGTGAGACTGGCACTGGGAGATGTGAAAGCTTTGCTCATGCGTGTGGCAGGCACTGCAGTGACTGAAGACATCTTTAAAGCAGCAGGACTATCTATGGTCATCACAGGCAACGCCGTGGACCACGTGGGATTTGGAGGACATCGAGGGGTGATATGGGCAGAATTAAGGAAACAAAATCCAGAGAGAATGGACCCCTCCAGGTTGGAAGGAGAAATGCTAAAACAAGATGAATGTCCCTCCAAGTTCCTGTATGAATTTCAACGAAAATGGAAGAGTGAGACAGGAAGTGCCTGGAATGCAAACAACACCACTGAGAGTCTGTTCAAGATGATGGCAAAGAAAGCCATGCCAAGCCTGGGAAGATGTAGCTTCTGTGGACGTTACCTCGCTATTTGATCAGCAAAATAGTTTCACTACTTAAAAACTGTTTGATTTGGAAAACAGCGACGTTACGATGGGGGTGGGGGGTTAACTACAGCCTATGATGGGGGTGAGGGGTTAACTACAGCCTACGCTGAGTGTATTGGCAGCAACAAGCAGCTGCAGTGTGTCCTACTCCAAGCATAAATATCACACATGAAGACGCACACGAGTCATTCAACACCATTAGTTAGCCCCTAAATAAAAAAGGGGGCACAATCACACTGCAGGCCGGTCCTTGCAACAGTTCTTTCAAGTAGATTCTAAAAACCCCAAACTGCCAGAGATGTGTGTGATATGGCAACAATAAAATTTCAGTTGCCTGAAATACACCAACCAAGGCCCACGCTACGAAGTGAGTGCAAACAGCAAACAAACATTTCCTGCATGATTCAGGCTTCGAGCAGCCAGGACAGAAGTGATTATTCTTTTGAAAACTGTTTTCACAGACAAATAGCTCTCTCTCACATTCACAATGCCTAATGTTTGCAATCAAGGTGCGACTAAGAAGGAGCAGTAAAAACAGCTGTCACTGTCGCTGTTTTGGCTCATATTTCAGCACCATGGACAGAAAAATACAATCACAAGCATAATTTGTGCAGCCCTTTGATCTAAAACAGCTGGGGGAAATTCTTCCCTAAAACACTTTTGAAAATAGTGGAGGAATTTCACAATTTCAGTCCCTGAAAAGACATGATAAATAAGTGGCTTCCTTCAGGATCTTTGGAGGAGTTTGCAGCCACAACTCAGGCTGCTTTTACCATTTTCTCCATTTTCTGCCATTGTAAAGCTTTAAAAAACACAACAGCACCGGTGTTCCAACAAAGACCCCTATGACATCATAAACCATGATGTCATCATAGAGGATGATGTCACAGGGCTCATGGCTGCTGGGCCACATAACTTTTCCCTTCTCTGTTGGGGGGCCGGGGTCAGTTTGTAACAGAAAAAGTGTGACGATCGCAGGGGTGCCTAAACGTAAACATTTATTGTTTTCCAGAAAGCCACACATAACCAAATATTATTAACCCTTTTCGGGATCTTCACAGAAAAAAAAATTCAGGAAATAAATAATAACACTATTAATGAAATAAATTACACTATTTATGAAATCAATAAAAATCAAATAACCCTCTCTGGGTTCTTCACAGAAAAAATAAAGTCAGGAAATATATAATAACACTATTTATGAAATAAATAATAACCAAATAACCCTCTCTGGGTTCTTCACAGAAAAAATAAAGTCAGGAAATATATAATAACACTATTTATGAAATAAATAATAACCAAATAACCCTCTCTGGGTTCTTCACAGAAAAAAAGTCCATGGAACATTAACTTTCTGTTGTGCCGTGCACAATCTTAACAGGTAAAAGTTCAGCTTAGTTGTCAGAGCAGAATCTCTAACTTAAATGCAGGGACGGTTTTTGCTATGGGCAGTGTGGGCCAGGGCACAATCTACTTAGGGGCGCACGAGAAAAAAAAAATCGCCAGTTTTCTAGACTACCATATTGACCCGCACATGCTGTGGCACCGGGGTACCATCAGTCGGCATCAGGCGGGCCGGTCTGGTCTGCCGGATCTGACAGGTGAGCGGCTTAATGCCGGCCAGTGCCGGCTCGGCTGATGCCGACTGATGCTACCCCGGTGCCGCGCCCGACTGGTGCCGCGGGGGCGGGGGGGTTGGATTAGTAACATGAAAGGGCGCAAGCCAGTAATATCGCCTAGAGCGGCAACATAGGCAGAACTGCCACTGCTTAAATGACTCATATGAGCAGTCTCTCAAAGTTCTTGTGTTCCTTCCTTATAATCCTTTTGTAGGTTCCAGTAGGCTTGTCACGTTCTATGCGTGTATTAGTCTCGATCGCGTGGCCAGACTGAAAAAAAAAAATCATAATGCGTCTCTGGTATTGTTCAGGGGGCCGGGCCAAATGTGGAGGCGGGCCGTAGTTTGAGGACCACTGTGTTAGAAGAACAGCATCTCCAGCTGTGGGTGATGTCACGGCCTTTTGACCAATCAGCTCTCTGTGTTCAGTGATGACCTCATCACTGAGCTCAGCCAGAGCCTATATAGGCTCCTCTGGCTGGCAAACATTTCACAGAGTTGTCACATGCTCATTCTCTGGAAAGTAGCTGCTGCATCTCTCAGTCGGGATCACAATGTGCTGCAAGAAATGGTCGGGTGACAAAGGCACACGTTTCAATGCTATAATCTCAATCAGCACGTAAATGTATCTCCATATCGACTGTCCCGTCACAACTGATGTCAGATCAAAGGAGATTGGCACACTGTAAAAAAAAACCCGTTGTTTTTACGGAAAAAAACTGGCAGCTGTGGTTGCCAGAATAATATTGTAAAAAATACAGCAGAGTGTAAACCACATTACTGAAGCAACTGTAAATTTTACAACTTAAAACTGTTATCATTTACAAAATAACATTTTAAAAATGACATGCTGAACTGGTAAATTCAACATCCCTTTTAAGTCAAATTAGCATGACCATGCCGTTATTAAAGCCATTTTTTTCTGTACAATTTACATGTGGTGGTTGCTTATTTTACATCTAATCCCATTAAATTTCACTGAAAAACTTCAGACAAAAGGCATTATTAAACAGTAAAGGCCTCATTATAAGATAGTAATTTTTACTGTTTTTTCCTGCTAATTTATTAAAAGGTTGTGTATTTTGTAATATTAAAAGCATTGTTTTGTAGTGAAATAAACATCTACATACTATAACTGAATTAAGACTCACAGGCACAGACACAAACGCAAACTCTGACACAACGTCAAACAAAGATTTTCATCTGTAATGTTTACTGTTAAAACTTAAAGAACTAAGCCACCTAAAGAAAACTTTTTGACGACTGATTGACCACTTCTATATTTTATGGTTACAACTGCACTTTCTTATGTTTGGCTTTTACCAGAAATGTGTAGAGAACTATACCCTGTGGTATGGAGCAATTAGACCTTTTTAAAAATCAAGTACAATACCAACTCGTTATTTTAATATTTTATTAATTATTGCAAAGTTATGCAAAAATATTTTCAGTTTTGAACAGTTGTGTGTATTTTGTTTGTCTCAACATCAAACTAAGGAATTAAGTATTCCTTTCCATTTTTCCTCAAAGGAAAAACAAACAAACATTTGAAATAATGCCTCGAATATGAAAAAATTCAATTGCAACAACTATAACCAGTCTATAACGTATTTTTATCTGTAACATTTACAAATAAAGCTTAATGAACTAAGCATGAAGAAACCTTCTTCAATCAGGGTGAGGATTCTGGGGTTGTAGACAGGAACTGTCGCTCTTCTCCACTTCGGTGCCTTCTGTGTTGATGGTGGAAAAGCATCTTGGGAAACAGAAGAAAACAGACAAATATGTAATGAATGCACTAAGACTCACAGACATACACAGACTCAGACAGACCCACAGATACACACAGGTTCACAAACAGAGGCAGACACTCATAGGCACACAAACGCAAACTCTGACACAACTTCAAATATTTTCATCTGTAACGTTTATTGTTAAAGCTTAACCCTCTGTTACACCTTGACACATTTATGTGCCACACAAGGTCTGAGGTGACAATATTTGTGTGTGCGCGTGTCTGCTGTGTGCGCGTTGCACTGCTTTAAAATGAGTGAACTCAGGACCTTCCTCAGCATGAATAAGTTTGAATAAACTAAAAATAAACTGAAAGTGAAAAATCATGTTGATTTTTTTAATTGACACTTTGAATATTGAACAGCTTTATTTTGATTAGCATGCAAAAGGAGGTAGTATATAATGTATAATTATAAAAATAACAATGCAAAAAAAAAAAAATCAATGTTGCTGCTAATCTTTCACATATACCAGGCTGCCATAATAAAACAAAAAATGATCCAGTTTGCATCAATTATATGAAAATAAATCAAATAAAATGCTTTTTTAGATCAAAAAAATTAAAGGGCAATTAAAGGGTTAAAAAAAAAATACTATTTGATATGTATGGTTAGGGCAGAAGTTGCTTTCCAAAATAAAAAAAGATTTTCAAAATGATAATTCACAATTTTTTTATAGCTTTAATTTTCAAGCACACATTTTTGTGTGAAGGTGTGTTAGTGTAAGTATTTTGAAGGTGTATCAGAGGGTTAAAAGACTAAGCCACCTAAAGAAAACTTTTATCTGTTACTGGGGCATCACCACAAACAATGACTTGTCTACGGCTTCAGCCTAAACATTTTTTGGTTCATTTATTTATATGTACAGCTTTACTGTGGTGCATCTATGTTTGATTGACTTAGGGACCGAAAATTAAACTACTACTAAGACTTACTTGAGTCTTTATTCACATGTCCCGCCACTCATGATCTGAAAGGTCTTGTATCAACGTGAGGACTCTGGGGTTCACGTGTAGACGGGAGGTGCTGGTCTTTTCCACTTTCGTGCCCTTCTCGGGATTTATGGAGAAAAAGCATCTTGGAAAAACAGGAGAAAAACAGAGACATGTATTAATGATAAAATAACTTCCAAAACAACAATAAAATACTACATCAAGCAACTTTTTTTGGCTTTTTTGTTACAGTTCAATAAAAAGAAAATGTTGGCTGAACAATCCAAAATGACACACCTCTGCAGGAACTCCAGGGTGGATGCCAGTCCGGATGGATAATGGATGTTGAAGTTGTAGTAGCTTCCAAACATCAGACACAATGATGACACAAAGGAGGGGATGTTCTCCTGAACAATGGTTCTGTCAACACTGAGCATACATCGTGTAGCAGTAAAGCAGGATTGCCCTAAAAAAGGGAAGGAAATCAAAAACAAACATAAGTGAAACAAATGGTTGTGCTCCTCAAACACTTCCAGGCACAGACAGACTTAAAGACTCACACAGGTATATTCTCTCTCACACACCCACAGGATTTACACTGTTCACAATAACAAAAACAAGCAGAATTCATTCAGACATAAAATGAAAAACAGCAACAAAAAGTTAACTTACCACAGACAATGATGGTAGGAGTTAAGGGGAGCTTGTCCGTCTGGACTTCCCCTGCCAGACAGGTGTCCTCCACATTAGAAAGCATCATCTCTTCCCTTTCGTCAAAATAGGCCAGCAGCAGCAGGACCATTTCTTTCACATCTTCAGAGCAGCCGCTCCGCTCAGCACCTCTCAACATTTTCACCTTGGTTGCAGCCTGCAAGAACTTCTTGCTCTTGGTCATGCAAACTGTACTCAGGAAGTTCAGGAGCCGCTTCCCCTTCAGGTCCACATTCTGTATGAAAGTTTCTTTAAGTGCTACTCCTGTGAGCTCTTTGAAGTGCACACCCATGCCAAGTTCACTGAACCAAGAGGGCCAGCCTTCCAGGAGGTCTTTTATATTTTTCCCCTCGTTGACTTGTTTTCGTTGTGTGTAGAATGTTGCCTTCATTAATTGTTTGACCGCCTCCTGATCTGCATTGGTTTGCCGGGACATCCGCTTCAGTTTTTCTTGCTTCTCTTGCTGGCTCTCCAGGGTCTCTCCAAGGGGCAGGAATTTTACATACCAGTTGATGCACCCATATGTGTCCTGGATCGCTGCTCTTTGTTGCGGAGAGATTTCATCTGTGTCAGAATCATCTGTGCGACTCTTTCTTTTTCTTATTTTTGGTGTTGTAGATCTCTTCACGTTCTCTACTCTATTTTGCAGTTGCTTCACAAGAGAGTGGTAACCTGGGCCTATGACATCTCCCTCTATAATGTCTTGCAAAGATTTTGGATACTTTGCCACCATCTTTTTGGCAACATCTGTTGAGTTTCTCTTACTCACTGAAGAACTTTGTCGCATCATATCAGAAACAACGATGCGGACCATCTCCCTTCTTAGACGAGGGCTCGGCCGTTTTCCCCTCTCTAGAGTCTGAATTAACTCTTCTGGGAACTTGTCCCATGGAACCTGGTATGTATTCACCCAGTCAACACCAGGGCTTTGGCAGCTGCTGACAGAGTCTGAAGATGGACTTCTGGGTGAGACAGACTCCAGGGATGGTGGAAGTGCTGGTGAGGGACTAGATGCGCTGCTACTTTCAGCAGTTTGGCCTGCAGAAAGACACACGGACATAGAGAGAGAGAGAGAGAGACACACACACACACACAAACACATTATGAGAATGTTTTTGTTTTTCTATGGGAACTAACTGCATCCCATGTTGGAATACTTACTTCTCAATTTCCAAGCAGCAAGCACCTTTCTGGCTTGAATGGGCCTCAAAGCCGTCAACAAATCACTTTCCTCGAGAAACTTGAAATCATCACTCGTCTCGATGCCAAGGGACTGCAATGTCTCCTCCAAAATGTCTTTCGATACATCAGCTAGGTCAGGTATGACCTCATTGATGGCACTCCGCAAAAATGTTGTCTCCAAGTCTGTCATTTCTGGTACAATGAGAAAAATAACATGCAAAATGAAATGTTTTTGTGTTTTCTCCCCACAAGTGCCCAAAATCATGTTTATCTGGAGAAGATGCTGTGCTTCAGAGGAATCACTTGGTGCCCATTAACAATGTAGGATGTTAAAGGATAAAAATCAACCAAGTCACTGATTTCAAGACATTGTAACATCACACTGTCTTTTTTCACGGAGTAGAGATGGTACTCAGGATCATAGTCAGCTTTATGTATATCCATCACAAAATACACCTCTGCATCATTTTTAATTAAAATAATGAGAAGCTCTCCAAACTCCACAGTCTCATCATTTTTTGACACAAGGAAATGCCCTTTTTTGTACATTGTTCCTTTGTACTGTATGTCTGTGGAAACACTTGTGTTGTTTTCTGAGAAGCCAAACTCGCTCACTGCTTGTTTAATTGTCTCACTGTAAAGGTTGGCGTAAAATGTACAGCTGTCTTTGACATGCAGAGGCTGACTGCTTCCTGGCCCCACTGAAACATATGCCTGAAACATCTGATGTCTCTCGGCCAAAGTAAGGCAAATATTTTTAAAGTTTTTCAGATGCCGGGCACATCTCTTAAAGTAGCTGTGTTTACTTTCAAATCGCATCGTCCACAGTCGTATCAGGGGGCCAAACTTCAAAATTAGTGCCGGATAGTGTCGCAAATAATGATGCTTTGGTTTCAATGTGCACTCCGGGAACAAACACTTCCTTGATTCCAAATATTCCTGGATTATGATGTCAAGATATGCTACCTGTGACACAGAAATTCTTTGTGCACATATCAGATCAACTATATCTTTAAGTTGGAGAATTAACTGCCACACCTCATCTTCAGGGCTTTGCACTTTGTCACCAATTAAAACAGGCAGCAACCTCAAAAAGTTCCAGTTCTGGATGGCTTGGCCTGAAAGCTTAGGACCCTCATTGACAGTACATGGTTTTGTGAGTGCATCAGACCCTTTGTACTTGAACTGACTGATTCGCCGATTCAGAAGTGTATATGTAAACCACTTCTTTTTCTTGATGAAATATTTCAAGTACAGTGCTACATCATAGGATAACACACCCTCAAATATGTTGTGACCTAAACACGGTGGGAGACCAGGCTGGCAAACATGAAAAGCTTTCAAAGCATTGAACACAGAGTTTACCTTTATGCCTTTGTCGTCCTCCCCGTCTCCAGATGCAATATCGTTGACAGCTGAGTCGTAAGCTTCAGGTGTGCGCTGTGGACCACAGACATTGGGATCATCATTTTCAAACTCAGTTCGTGTGATTTCGCAGTATCTACAAAAATACTTTGAGCGACTAAAGTTCTCTGTAAACCCGCCAATGCTGTGTGACCCAAGATTATCACCTGCAATGCAATACAGAGCCCCTTTAATGGATTTAGAGTCCACAGAGATTCCATTCTCCTCCAAATCTTTTAAGTCCTCCAACATCTCTGAGAAAACTTTATCACATCCAAACTGTTTTAGGTCTTTCTCTCCACACAACAACACAAGAGACATGTGATCAGTATTTGACCGCACATAAGCAGGCAAATTTGCCACAGAGAGATAGACAGCTAGGACTTTGTGTTTTTTCTTAGCAGAGCCAAGAGGATTGGCGATTTCAAAAGCATCCTGGTACAAAATTATCTTTAAGCAACCTGGATTTTCATTGAAGAACTTGTTTGACTTATAAGTTTGTCCATCATGCATGTCACTAAACTCCTGTGAGTCTGTTTCTTTACTCTGTTGACACACTGTATTCTTCCATAACTCAGATTCTAATAAGGTGTTCAATGTTTGCTTCACCGGAATGTAATACGCATATCGCTGTGTCATGTTTTCATCAATCCCTAATGTTAGTTTTTTGGGCTCAGTGTACTTGAACATATTTTTGAATGTCTGAGTTCTTGAATATGTTGTTCTGAGTGGCCCCTGATGGCAGGCAGAGAATAGGTCTGAATCTCTAACACAATCACAGATTTTGGTGACGGCATCATCTGTTAGACTCATCTCATCTTTTAAAAGTGAACGAAGTTTACTTATAGTGAAGTCCTGTCCTAACTCATGCACGTTTTGAATCTCCTCAACAATAGTCTGTATTGTTGAAGCAGGGAGAAGGAGCTGCCCTTGCAGTTTTAGATAGAATAAACAAATATTCCTGAGAAAGGTCTCATTGAAATTCTGTGGGAGTTCACAGTTTTCACTGGTTGGTGGATCTACTGAGATCTGGGATGCATCCTCACATAACGTTACAGTGCTAGTAGACTGAGACACTGTTTCCCTGTACATATCACTTATGTTTTCCACAGAACATTCTCTATGTTTGCGCGACATATGAGCAGTGAAGGACGATTTTTTAGTGAACACGTTTTTACAACCAATCACAGGACATGATACAGCTCTTCCCTCAACTACATGCTCTTTCAAATGATGTACGAGTTCTTTTGCTGTGTGAAACTGGCGCGAGCACAGCGAAATGGCGCATTTTAAATCTGTAAGAACAGCTCTGCTGTGAGGGGGTTCTGGCACATTGTGTTGACGGTAGAAATGAGCTTTAAAAGCAGCATATGTGCAAAATGACCTCTTGCAATCGACGCCAACACACTGGAAAAAACAACGTGGTTCATTTCTATGAACGCGGCAATGCAGAACATAGCCTCTCAATGTTAGCAGTGTTTTGCTACAAAAACGGCATGTAATCATTTTAAGAAATACTGAAAGCACGTGTAAGCTAGCTAATCATGTTGCTGCATAAGTTCAAGTCCGTTAGCTTCCCGTTAGCTAGCTTGTTACTGCCCCCTCAACGTAGCTTACCTGTTCCCACTTGTCTCCTCGACGTTTTTCACGTCCCTACTCCGACTCCTCCGACTGCTCCTCGCCACTGCTTCAACTTCTTTTCTCCCCGACCGCTCCTCTTTGCCTCTTGCTCCCGCTCCTCGTCACTGCTTCGACTTCTCTTCTCCTCAACTGCTCCTTTTTTTCCCCAATTGCTCCGACTCTTCGTCTCCCGCTCTCGCTCCACGTTTCTGCTCCTCACTCTCCTTGTGTCTGTTCCCACAATTTCAGGTGTCCGCGCCGAGTGCTCCCGCAATAACGTAGCGTCCAATGACAGAAGAGTACACAAACGGTGCTGCTCTATGATTGATCCGAGCAGTTTTAAATTCTAACGCAGCGTTTATGTCTTCCCGTATTTTTTTCCCTATGTGCTCTAGCAGGCTGCGTATTTAATCACAGAAACATAATCTAAAAGAAAGAAAAATAGTGAACTGATTAAAGAAACACACAGAGAGCTTTTTTTTCTTTTGTCTTTTACAGAAAGAGCTGTCAATCTAGATTATATTGTCAAAAAGAGAACTACAAATGCTGTCTCAGTTCTAAACATGTTTATATTGATTCTCAACTAATCCATGATATCATATAGTATTAGTAACAGTACTTATCTGGAAATCACAACATATTAATTTGTAAAATGCTATACAGTTTATTTCAGTTCTATAAACCAAGCTGTATTGCAATTTTAACTGTACTGTGTTGGTTCAAGTATTACATTTTTTCTATGTTTATAATACAGCAACATATAAATTCTACAAGGAAATATCATCCTTTTAACATATACTAACTGTAAAATCAACAATTATTAACTGTTTTGTTTTTCACAATATATTGCTTTAAATTATACATTGATTCATTGTTTTTCTTGTTTTGTTGTTTTTTATGTCACAATTTTACAGCATATTAATGTTAATTTCACAGACATTTAGACACTTTGACGGTAAAGTGCTGTATAATAGGAATACAGTAGAGTTCAGTTAAAAAAACAGTAAATGAGCTGTAATTTCACTGATTTTCTGTAATATTAACAGTAAAGCACTGTTTATTGAAAAAACACCTTAATACTGTTGAAATTCTGCCGTAAATTTACAGAAATTATTTACAGTGCACCGTTTGGCAGCGTAATGAAAACCCAACCTGATCGCCTGTCAGTCAAACATGTGTCCAGTACGGTGATGTCTTTTTTTCCAGTCATTGTGTCTGGCGCTGCTTGTGTTAACTACACAGTTCTTCTTCCATATATATTTAAATATTCCACACTGGGTTTCCGTTATCCGGTAATCACCGGACTATGACTGGTAAAATCTGCCAAAGTCCGGTAATTTTTAAATGTCCGGTGAAAATATTCCCTCTGAGCACAATTTGAATTTTATTAAAAGTCAATTTCCACGTAATTTTATTTATTTATTTAAAAAAAAAAAATAGCCTGCGTGATCCCTGTCTCCAGTGTACCAGAGAGAGAGAGAGAGAGGTTTTTCTCTGCAGAACCGGATCAAAACAGAGCAGCGAAGTCGCCTGGGGGAAAACAAGGTCACAAGACTGATGCGCATTGCAAGTTGCGGAGAGACACTTGAGACTTTTGATTTTACTTCAGCTGCTGAATTAAGTTTTTATTGCATCTATTTGATTTCAAGTTGGCAGTACGCAGCGTTATTAAAATGGTATGAGCCATTTTTGTTTTGTTTTGTTTGCAAATTAAGCTCAATAAATTCAGATAATATTTGACCGGAATTTCAAACATTTGTCCGGTAAATTGAAAACCTGCCGGTCACGTTGTTCGGTGCCAATTTTTTCTAGCGGAAACCCTGATTGCACACAAATCGAAAATGTAAAATGCATCAATTCCTTGCCAGACACTGGGCGTTTAGAACAGCGAATGTAAAAGCTTTCATGAACCGGATTTTGTTTTAATCTCTAGTGTGTTGTTGCATCAGTGATGGAGTCGAAAGTTGCAAAACAAACATGTAGGCTATTTATATGAATATGGCAAGGATTATCCTTTGAGGTAAAAACATTCATTAAAAATGGGGGCTTCACAGTTAAATTTATATTTGCTCGTAAAAATCAATAACTTTAATAGACTGCGACAGAGCTGGAAAAAAGATGCGAGGCAGGTAGGTAATAGAAAGAAAGGGGACTGAGGAAGACGAATGAAAGGATAGATGCATGGATGGATGGATGGGTGGTTAGATGGATGGCAGGTAGCTCCAGCAACATTCCAGCACCCAAGACTGGACTCATTGTCTTGAGTGTGTGTTGGTGTTGCTCTCTTCCTCCATGTCAATCGTGTAAACTTTCATTACGCCTT
Organism: Myripristis murdjan; assembly: GCF_902150065.1. Lineage (NCBI taxonomy): Eukaryota > Metazoa > Chordata > Actinopteri > Holocentriformes > Holocentridae > Myripristis > Myripristis murdjan. Next base: position 898,118 of record NC_043980.1, on the reverse strand, counting down.
CGCGCAGCGGATTTTAAAGGCGAGGACAGGGGCTCATTTGATTGGTTTAAAGTGAATCGGCTGTGTCAAACCCACTCCACGCCTTCTCTCCTCCCTTCCGCCGGTAGGAGGGACGTCGGAGTACTTGGCCACTGAGCACGGCGTGCCAAACTTGCAAAATCCGCCTGGCCACACCCAGTTGGCGAAGCGCATCTGCGCTATGCACCCGCCTCGCCCGGTCTGCGAAACTAGAGCCCATTGTCCATTCCAGAATGCAGGCGACAAAGTAGACTGTGTCATTTTAACATGCTGAAGAGAGGGCCGCTTGTTTTCCCTCTGCTGTCAGAGCAGAGGTCAAGGCTGCCTGGGCGCTGTCCAGTGCTGAAACCACTGATCAGGGCCGCTCCGTCATGGCGCTGTCCAGTGCTGAAACCACCGACCAGGGCCGCTCGGTCGTGGCGCTGTCCAGTGCTGAAACCACCGATCAGGTCCGCTCGGTCGTGGCGCTGTCACCACCGATCAGGCCCGCTCGGTCGTGGCTCTGTCCAGTGCTGAAACCACCGATCAGGGCCGCTCGGTCGTGGCGCTGTCCAGTGCTGAAACCACCGATCATGTCCGCTCGGTCGTGGCGCTGTCACCACCGATCAGGCCCGCTCGGTCGTGGCGCTGTCCAGTGCTGAAACCATCGATCAGGTCCGCTCGGTCGTGGCGCTGTCCAGTGCTGAAACCACCAATCAGGTCCGCTCGGTCGTGGAGCTGTCCAGTGCTGAAACCACCGATCAGGTCCGCTCGGTCGTGGCGCTGTCCAGTGCTGATTCCATTGAGCCGCCGGTTGCATCAGCATTGTCTGAGTTTGCTGAAGATGTTGTCACTCCGTCCAGTGCTGTTGTACACGGACAGCTAAAAAACTCTGAAATGTTGTAGACGCTTGACATTTGTTTTCCGCATTTGACTGGGTCTCAGCGTGAGGATGTGGTCAAACTGATTGAATCACACTAGTCTGTTTTCAGATGCGCTGACTCGGACGCAAGTGACACAGCACGACATCGATGTGGAGGATTTACGGCCAATTAAACAACATAACATGTGTACAGAGTAAATCCTGATAAACGTCTCCGGTTGCAAAAGCAGGTGAGCTACATGTTGGAGAACGGCATTGCAGAGCCCAGCTCTAGCTGTTGGAGTTCACCGTGCCTTTTAGCTTATAAATCTGAAGGCTCAGGCAGCTTCTGCACAGATTTTAGGAAAGTGAATAGGGTCACCTAACCAGACTGTTATCCTCTTCCACGTATGGAGGATTGTGTTGATCATGCTGGCAGTGCAAATTATGTAACCAAACTTGATTTGTTGAAGGGTTATTGGCAGGTGCCGCTAACTCCTCGGGCAAAAGAAATCTCTGCCTTTGTGACTCCTGACGCTTTCCTGCAGTACATGGTAATGCCGTTTGGCGTGCATAACGCTCCCGCAACATTTCAACGCTCGGTTAATACGGTTTTGTCGGGTTTATCAGGCTGCGCAGCTTTTTGTTGGTTAAGAAGGCTCAGCAGACACTGTATTTCCTCAGACTGCTCAGGAAACAACAACTTCCTGCGAAGGTGCTGGTAGCCTTCTACCACTGCTCGTTAGAGAGCATCATAACATGTATCATGTTATCATGTAGCATCAGTGTGTGGTTTGCCAGCTGCACAGCCGTAGACAGGAAATCACTCCAGAGAATCATCACCTCCGCCCAGAAGATCATTGGCTGCCCTCTCCCCTCACTGGAAGAACTGTACAGCTCCCGCTGCCTCAAAAAGCGAAAAACATTCAGAAGGACCCGTCCCACCCCGGTCACACACTGTTTGAACGCCTGCCATCAGGCAGGAGATACAGAACTCTTAAAGCAAGAAGAAACAGGCTTAATAACAGTTTTTATCACAGAGCCGTTGCTGCCTTGAATGCTGCTAAAAACTAAATCTATCTTATGTGCTACACATGAAGCTGTGTGCGATGTGACATTCATTCTTTTAAGTGCAATACATGGAGCTAACATTATTTATTATTAATTTATTATTATTTACAGTATGTGTAGTTTTTTTATCTTCCAATCTCTTTTATTTATGTACCAAAGGATTGCATTCAATTTCGTTGTACTTGTACAATGACAATAAACATTTTATTCTATTCTATTCTATTCTATTCTATTCTATTCTATTCTATTCCAGTTCATGGGATGAAACCATCCAACAGTTGTATACAGTGTTTAGGAGGTTGTGTGACGCCACTCTTACACTTAACCTTGCCAAGTGCAAGTTAAACCGGTGACCTCGAAGGTCAAGGCTATCTCGTCGTTCCCCGTTCCTCCGTTCACGGACCTGTTACAATACAATACAATGCAAGCCGGCGCCCCTGAAAGTTTATTTATTTTTTTTTTTCCCCATTTTTTTTTTTTTTTCGCATTTTTGACTGCAATTTCACGTCATGTAGAGCTGATAAACAAGCAAACAATCATAATCAGAAAAAAAAAACTATTCGGGGATTGTCATTAGTGTTTATACTGCATATCTGAATATCTATACTGACTACAAGTATTTAATAATTCTGTCATGTTGTAAGTTAAAGGCAACCAAAGAAAGACAAGCAGCCAATTTAAAAGTTCTCATCTTTAGTGCAACTGTGCATCATCCTGAATATCAACACCATACAGAAACATAAATAAAATAAAATAAAATCTAATAAATGTTTGACACTAAACACCTAAATACAAACAGATTAGTGTCCACTGCCTTGCTCTGATTTGAAAAAAAAAAAAAAAAATCTTTGTGTTGTTGAGGCTCTACAGTTCTATAAGCTTGACATTTTAAATCATGGTTAGTAAAAATGGATCATTCCTGCTTCCCTAGAGACAACACCACCTGACGAAATAAACAGTGAAGAAAAACATCAGTAGCTCATTTGACTATTATTGTTATCACCATTATTATCAACTCCACATCAGCAATATAATAAATAAAGTGGGCCTGTTTTCTTGGAATAACTTCCACTTTGACTTCTAAAGAAACTTCTTATGTCCACTTTTCTTTTTTGGGGACCCGTCCTGGCTGTGCCTTATTACCAAACACACACACACACACACACACACACACACACACACACACACACACACACACACACACACACACACACACACACACTGAAACAAACTCCGCTGGAAACGTCCTCTGCCGCTTTTTATAACCACATGGAGTGACAGCGGGGACGGCCAATCACATATTAGCAGGAAACGGCAGAGCCAATCAATGAGCGATATTAGGCTAGAGGCGGGACTTGTAGCAGAGAGCGACTGTTAAGCCTTTGTGTACCATCAGCATTGACTAGACACTGACGGACAGTGTGTCTGTTGGTAGGGACTGTACAGGAGTGGCTGGATGTTGGTAGGGACGTGGCCCTGGACTCCCTGCCCCATTCTGCGCCCCTGTCCCAGCTTGTTGTTCAGCTGCACATCGTTCTCTTTTGAAAGTCCCTCTGAAAATAGTTTGGTGCTCTTGATGATTTTGTGAGGCAGCATGAAACTTGACGTCGTGGTGATTCCAGCTCCGCCCACACAGCGCGTGCAGGAGGAGCTGCTGTGTCAAACTCAAACCAACTTTATATCTACAGGAGTGTAGTTGGTGGAATTGTAGATACCGAACTGATAGTTGTGGTATTTTCAGTTTTGACCCGTCAGCGCCTCTCTGTGGAGAGAAGGAGCACTGCACCACCACAAACAGGTGAACGTGGAGAGGGCAGCAGATTTAGGAGCTGGCTTGTTCAGATTCAAATGGACGGTGATTCATGAGAAATACTTCTCAGCTGTTTAGAGTGTTGACATGGAGGACAAGAAGCTCTGGAATGAGAGCACCTCAAAACTGTGGATTTCAAAGCCATTTGTAAAAGTTCAGAAGCCTGCTGTTCACTTTGATATTCTCTGGATGGATGAAAAGCATTGAGAGAACTTCCATTCCTGTCCACCCGGTGGCGCTCACGCTCCATAAACAGAATGTGAGAGTGAAAGCAGAGCCTGGTGCTGCTTTGAACGGGCCGTGCTGCTCCCTCTGTGCTGAAAGTTGAGATTGTCCATGTTGCTGCTGTGAAGCAGCTGGACTGGCCGCTCTCCCTGCAGCTCAGGACAAGTCCTTCATCCTGAGCAGCCCCTTCATGTCTCTGACAGCTTCTACGCTCTCAGCTGGGATGTGGCTCTGACGTTTCCACACTGTGACACTGAAGTCATGAGGAAGTGACTGCAGCCTCGCAGCAACAGGAGAAGCAGTGGCGTCTTCTCTCTCTGGGTTTCCTCTCCACATGAAGCTGGAAAGTCTCTTGGATTTGATGTGGATGTGATTCAGCAGGTAAAGACCCGACCAGGGATCAGTACAGATGTTTGTGTCTCACAGCTGGAAGACTGCAGAGCAGACTGGGAGCACAAGATAGTGGGAGGGTCTGTCAACATGTCATTTATATGTTTTACTGATCTAATTAATTATTGCACTGTTATTTTCAGCACTGATGTCTAACACTGAAGACAAACTTTGTCTAAAATGTTTTACTTGACTCTTGTTTTTAATGGTAAAGTCAGTGTCAGGTAGACTGTAATCTGAACACACCTCATGGATCAAATATGTTGTAGAGGTAGTCTGAGAGCTTGTAGAGGCTTGACTGAAGTTTCCTTTTTCTGCTCTTGACTCACCAAGAGAGACAAACATGTCAATCGTTTATTTCAGCTGTTTTACTTTTATTTTTATTTTTTTACACTGCTATCACGGAACATTCAATACTGACCCTTTGACACATGAATAAATTAACTTTTCTTTCCAAAACAAAGACACAAACAAGAAAAATATTCACAGAATTATAACGAGAAAATCAGAAAAGTCATAACTCAAACAAGTAAACATTATTTATAACTATAATAAATACACATTTAAGCTTATCACCAAAATCTCTGCAGAAAATGAAAAGCCAAAATGCAGTGAATGTTGCTGAGAGGCTGAAATGAGAGCTTTGTAAAGGTCAGTAGTTTCCAGTCCATGTGTGAAGAGTCCCAGAGGATTCAAAGTCCTCTGTAGATGAAGCTGCTCAGTGGGTTTGATGTAAAGGGCGGCTGCTCTGAGTGTTACGTCCACTCTGTATATGTGACATGGTGCTGACAGGAAGACAGCACACATCCTGTCATGGAAAGCTTGTTGTCATTGTCATGACCTGGCTCATGAGCCATGACAAAAAGTGGAGCTACACAGTGTTACCAGAAAGTAAGTCATTATTATGTGAGTATGTTAGTGTTCCTAAGAAAGTAAAACAGTGTTGTTCATAGAGACACAGATCCCTTCACTGTGTTCATGATGTATCTATCAGGATCCAGCAGGAGAGACCAGACTCCCCTGGACCCAGCTGTGTGTCCTTCAAGAGCGACCGGTCTATGGGTGAACCCATTAGCTTCAAAGACACACAGCCCTCTGCTGATGATGGGTAATTATTTAAAGATCCAGAATGGGTTGGGCTCCTCAGACTCTGTTGACTGAGTTTCCTCTTTCAAAACATCACATCCAATAATCAGAGCAGCTTCTAACATGGAGTTCATTTTGTGTTTCTGCCAGGATTCATCCTGACAGAGCACAACACCTTTAATCACGTGTGTGTGTGTGTGTGTGTGTGTGTGTGTGTGTGTGTGTGTCCTCCTCAGAGTCCAGCAGCAGAGCTCAGAGGTTCCCAGTGGTCAGTCTGCCCAGGAGCATCAAACACACCTGGCCTCCATATTTCTGGTGTGTAAATGCAGCGATATGACACCAGAGCGAGTGCTGTTCTACTGAACATCAGCTCTCATGGAACGCCTCTTGTCCAATCAGATTGCTCCACTGGCACTAACCGTTGTAGAATGAACAACAAGGTCCAAACTGAGCAGCAGCTCAGCTCATAATCGTCTCCATGCTGCACTTTGGACTTTCAGGCTCTTCAACCTGGATCTGATTTTGTGTTTTGGGTCCAAATTTGAAATGGAACTTTGATTTTTCTGTTGCAGCTGCTGGAGGAGAACATCAACACCTTTGTGAAGAAGGAGCTGAAAAACCTGCAGAGGTCTCTGAGTCCAGATTATCCAGAATGCTCAGAGAGGCAGAGGGAGGATGAGGAGGTGTTGGACGGTGAGGAGGAAGAGCAGAGGAGGAGCAGCAGGGAGGCTTTTCTGCAGATCACACTGCACTTCCTGAGGAGAATGAAGCAGGAGGAGCTGGCTGAGCGTCTGTGGAGCAGTAAGAGGCTTTTAACTCCTTTAACAGGATGGAAAGGAGGAATGATGGGAAAACTGAATGTTTGCATTTGTAACCTCTGCTGCAAATACAGACATTTCTAAAACAAGAGCTCAGCAATCCCAGATTGGAAGGGAAATGAGCACAATCCTCATGGAGAACCTGGTTAAAGTGTTGATTTGTTCATATTTGTGTAAAATGCTGAACACAAAGTTGACATGGAAAATGTTGCCTTTCACATTTGGCTGCAGACAGTCAGGACTGGTTTTTCCACCAGCAGCTATGAGCTAAATGGATGCCATGCAGCCACAACTCAGATACATTTACCAGCAAATATTCACATTTCTCTCATTATTGTGACATTCACTTACTGATGTTTTTGTTGTTAGTTCATTCAGAAACTGAGGCTGCAGCGTGCCAACGTGAACTCAGATCTAAGCTGAAGAAGTGTGAGTGTGTGTTTGAGGGGATTGCTAAAGCAGGAAACCCAAGACTTCTGAATCAGATCTACACAGAGCTGTACATCACAGAGGGAGGGAGTGGAGAGCTCAATGAGGAACATGAGGTCAGATGGATTGAAACAGCATCCAGGAAACCAGACACACCAGAAACACCAATCACATGTGAGGACATCTTTAAACCTTTACCTGGAAGAGATGGACCAATCAGAGCAGTGATGACAAAGGGAGTGGCTGGCATTGGGAAAACAGTCTTAACACAGAAGTTCACTCTGGACTGGGCTGAACACAAAGCCAACCAGCATGTCCACTTCACATTTCCATTCACTTTCAGAGAGCTGAATCTGCTGAGAGGGAAAAAGTTGAGCTTGGTGGAACTTGTTCATCACTTCTTCACTGAGACCAAAGAAGCAGGAATCAGCAGGTTTGAGCAGTTCCAGGTTGTGTTGATCTTTGACGGTCTGGATGAGTGTCGACTTCCTCTGGACTTCAAGAACAACCAGATCCTGACTGATGTTACAGAGTCCACCTCAGTGGACGTTCTGCTGACAAACCTCATCAAGGGGAACCTGCTTCCCTCTGCTCGCCTCTGGATAACCACACGACCTGCAGCGGCCAATCAGATCCCTCCTGAGTGCGTTGGCATGGTGACAGAGGTGAGAGGCTTCACTGACCCACAGAAGGAGGAATACTTCAGGAAGAGATTCAGAGATGAGGAGCGGGCCAGCAGAATCATCTCCCACATCAAGACGTCCCGAAGCCTCCACATCATGTGCCACATCCCAGTCTTCTGCTGGATCACTGCTACAGTTCTGGAGGATGTGTTGAAAACCTGTGAGGGAGGAGACCTGCCCAAGACCCTGACTGAGATGTACATCCACTTCCTGCTGGTTCAGTCCAAAGTGCAGAACCTCAAGTATCATGGGAGAGCTGAGGCAGATCCAGTCTGGACGCCAGAGACCAGGAAGATGATCCTGTCTCTGGGAAAACTGGCTTTTGAGCAGCTGGAGAAAGGCAACCTGATCTTCTATGAAGCAAACCTGACAGAGTGTGGCATTGATATCAGAGCAGCCTCAGTGTGCTCAGGAGTGTTCACACAGATCTTTAAAGAGGAGTGTGGGCTTTACCAGGACAAGGTTTTCTGCTTTGTCCATCTGAGCTTTCAGGAGTTTCTGGCTGCTCTTTATGTCTTTATGACATTCATCAACTCTGGAGTCAATCTGCTGTTCCAACAATCAGCCTCCTGGTGGTCTGCAAGGTTCAACAAGAAATCTGAACTACACCTCCTCCAGAGTGCTGTGGACCAGGCCTTACAGAGTCCAAATGGACACCTGGACTTGTTCCTGCGCTTCCTCCTGGGTCTTTCACTGCAGACCAATGAGACTCTCCTACGAGGCCAGATGACACAGGCAGGAAGTGGCTCACAGACCAATCAGAAAACAGCTGAGTTCATCAAGAAGAAGATCAGGGAGAATCTTTCTCCAGAGAGAAGCATCAACCTGTTCCACTGTCTGAATGAGCTGAATTACCATTTTCTAGTGGAGGAGATCCAACAGTACCTGAGATCAGGACGTCTCTCCACAGACAAACTGTCTCCTGCTCAGTGGTCAGCTCTGGTCTTCATCTTACTGTCATCTCAAGAAGATCTGGAGGTGTTTGACCTGAAGAAATACTCTGCTTCAGAGGAGGCTCTTCTGAGGCTGCTGCCAGTGGTCAAAGCCTCCAGGAAATCTGTGTAGGTTCACAGAAAACTGGACATATTAAACACATGATGCTTTCTACTCAAGAGAGAAAAATGACAGCTGTTTTCTTCATCACTGATTCCTCCTCAGGCTGAGTGGCTGTAATCTGTCAGAGAGAAGTTGTGCAGCTCTGGCCTCAGTTCTCAGCTCCCAGTCCTCTAGTCTGAGAGAGCTGGACCTGAGTCACAACCAGCTGCAGGATTCAGGAGTGAAGCATCTCTCTGCTGGACTGGAGAGTCCACACTGCAGACTGGAGGCTCTCAGGTCAGTGTTTTGAATATTTAAAGGCTCCATGGGATGAAAAATGCAATTTTTGTTGTGTTTTGGTAACAGGGAAGGTTTCTGGGCCACATAAATACTGTCCCATGCATTAAACCTGTGATAAACAGAGATATGCACACAGCCCGTTCTTTGAAACTCTCCCTTGTAGACGAGCGGACAGCACTTTCAACTTTCTGTGATGTCACACATAAGGCGACTCCGCCCACTTAAACTAGCCAGCCCGCCTCCGCTCCCCAGGTAACAAGCTAACTGGTAACAAGCTAACAGGTTAGCCACATGTCCAAGAAACATTGCTGCACCACAGACGATGCAAGCAGACTCATGTTTCACTGCTCACTCTTCCAAAAGAAACTCACGGGACAGACCAGCAGGTGATTGTCCCGCAGGATTTTGGTCCAAATTTGCTCGTCTGTTCGGCTCAGCATAGGTTTCAATTACTTTTCTGTGATTGGCCCGACCATATGTCACTCAAAACAGTCAGCCAATCAGTGGAGAGGTGCTGATTCTCTCTTCTGATTGGCTAAACAAACTGTGATGCCAGAGCTCCAGGAGAAAGGCCAGAGAGAGGAGCTGTGAAACTATATTTATCAGACCACAGGTTCAAAACCACAAATACATCCTGCAGGGAGATCAACAGTTTAAATAAAACCCTGGAAAATTTTCTATGTTCATATATCTTTCCTCAGGCTGAGTGGCTGTAATCTGTTGGAGAGAAGCTGTGCAGCTCTGGCCTCAGTTCTCAGCTCCCAGTCCTCTAGTCTGAGAGAGCTGGACCTGAGTCACAACAATCTGCAGGATTCAGGAGTGAAGCGTCTCTCTGCTGGACTGGAGAGTCCACACTGCAGACTGGAGGCTCTCAGGTCAGGATTCCTCAACCTGCTCAACACATGACCAGTTCAGTCCTGATTTCCATGCAGCTTCATGTCACTCAACACATTCCTAAGCTGTGTAGGTTTTTGTGAAAACACAAAGCAGATGATGTGGTGGACTGATTGTGTTTGTGATGGTGTGCAGGCTGTCAGGCTGTCTGCTCACACAGGAAGGCTGTGCTTCTCTGGCCAGTCTCTGCTGGACTGGAGGATCCAACCTGGAGACTGAAGACTCTCAGGTATGGAGAGACACACACAATGTCTTATAGAGGGCTGAGGAGTATTGTTTCATGTTGAATGGTGGATATGAGTGACGTGGTCTGCTAAATCCTTCATAGGGAAGGTTATTTACTGCCCATGTTTCCATCCTCAAAGAGAATCTGCTGCTCTGACTCTGTTTCTTCCTCCAGGGTGGACCATGGTGAAGAGCAGTGGTTGAAACCAGGCCTGAGGAAGTGTAAGTGTGGATTTAGTTTGATTCATCAACACAAAACCTTCAGCTGTTTAGATGGTGCAGCTGCAGTTTCTGCTCTTTGTTCTCAGCTGCTTTTACCTGCTGAACCAAACACAAACAGATCTGATGCTCCACTGCAAACATGATCACAGTTTCTCCATTAGATTTTTACACATTTCTCTCAAAACAGTTCAATGTGCTACAAATGAGAAAAACTTCACATAATTATGCAATTTGTCATTGCTGGCTCAAGACCATGGCAAATAATGGGAGGTGACACAAGGAGTTAAAGCAAAACAGGATTCCATTTATTGTAAATTCACGCAAAAAACAAAAACTATCCAGAAAGGTTATAATGATAATAATAATAACAACAACAACAACAACAACAATAATAATAATAATAATAATAATTGTTTGTAATAATAATGATAGTTATTCTTAGGTTAGTCTATTGTATATAATTAGCCCTTATTGTCTTTAGTGTGTGTGTGTGTGTATACATATATATATATATATATAGATAGATAGATAGATAGATAGATAGATAGATAGATAGATATAGATAGATAGATAGATAGATAGATATATATGTGTATATACAGTATATAGATATGTGTATATATATGTGTGTGTGTATATATATATATATATATATATATATGTGTGTGTGTGTGTGTGTGTGTGTGTGTATACATATATATATATATATATATATATACACACACATATACAGTACAGGCCAAAAGTTTGGACACACCTTCTCATTCAATGCGTTTTCTTTATTTTCATGACTATTTACATTGTAGATTCTCACTGAAGGAATCAAAACTATGAATGAACACATGTGGAGTTATGTACTTAACAAAAAAAGGTGAAATAACTGAATAGTCATGAAAATAAAGAAAACGCATTGAATGAGAAGGTGTGTCCAAACTTTTGGCCTGTACTGTATATATATATATATATATATATATATATATATATATATATATATATATATATATATATATATATATATACATATATATATATATATATATATATATATACATATATATATATATATATATATATATATATATATACAGTGGTGTGAAAAAGTGTTTGCCCCCTCCCTGATTTCTTATTTTTTTGCATGTTTGTCACACTTAAATGTTTCAGATCGTCAAACAAATTTAAATATAAGACAATGATAACACAAGTAAACACAAAATGCAGTTTTTAAATGAAGGTTTTTATTATTAAGGGGAAAAAAAATTCAAACCTACATGGCCCTGTGTGAAAAAGTGTTTGCCCCCCTGTTAAAACATAACTTCACTGTGGTTTATCAGTGGCCAGCCGACCAAAATTACCCCAAGAGTGCAGCTATGACTCATCCAAGAGGTCACAAAAGAAGCCAGAACAACATCTAAAGAACTGCAAGCCTCACTTGCCTCAGTGAAGGTCAGTGTCCATGATTCAACAATAAGAACAAGACTGGGCAAAAATGGCATCCATGGGAGAGTTCCAAGGCGAAAACCACTGCTGAGCAAAAAGAACATAAAGGCTCGTCTCAGTTTTGCCAGAAAACATCTTCATGATCCCCCAGACTTTTGGGAAAATATTCTGTGGACTGACGAGACAAAGGTTGAACTTTTTGGAAGGTGTGCATCCTGTTACATCTGGCATAAAACTAACACAGCATTTCATGAAAATAACATCATACCAACAGTCAAACATGGTGGTGGTAGTGTGATGGTCTGGGGCTGCTTTGCTGCTTCAGGACCTGGACGACTTGCCATAATTGATGGAACCATGAATTCTGCTCTCTACCAGAAAATCCTGAAGGACAATGTCCGGCCATCAGTTCATGACCTCAAACTCAAGCGCACTTGGGTTATGCAGCAGGACAATGATCCAAAACACACCAGGAAGTCCACCTCTGAATGGCTGAAGAAAAACAAAATGAAGACTTTGGAGTGGCCTAGTCCAAGTCCTGACCTGAATCCTATTGAGATGCTGTGGCATGACCTTCAAAAGGCGGTTCATGTTTGAAAACCCTCCAATGTAGCTGAATTACAACAATTCTGCAAAGATGAGTGGGCCAAAATTCCTGCACAGCACTGTAAGAGACTCATTACAAGTTATCGCAAACACTTGATTGCAGTTGTTGCTGCTAAGGGTGGCCCAACCACATATTAGGTTTAGGGGGCAAACACTTTTTCACACAGGGCCATGTAGGTGTGGATTTTTTTTCCGCCTTAATAATAAAAACCTTCATTTAAAAACTGCATTTTGTGTTTACTTGTGTTATCTTTGTCTTATATTTAAATTTGTTTGACGATGCCATATTTTTCACATTAACATACTCACTGACAGAGTACATCTTGGCCTGTTTCAGTTCCCTCACAATGTGCCCTATGATTTGTTGTGAGACACTACTTGTCATTTCATTTTGGGAAGTTGAGGCGGAACATAGCGGTAAGCCGCTCCTAAAGGTTAGAGCTCGTCACGGTAAGTATAAAGCGATATATCAATAAAACTGTTAATAACTCCAAACCCACCTGCAGCAAACTGTCACAACCGCGACTCAGCAGCCGCAAAGCTACTTCCTGAAACCAGGCAACAGGCTACCGTTTGCACCTGGGTTACAGTACAAATTCACAAAAAGAGCTCAGAAATAAAAATGACAGAAACCTTAAATGCCACTGTGTGTTTCCTCTAGCCAATGAAAGGCAGAATAATAAGAATCACTTAATTGTCATTGTTAACAACAAAAATTAGGTAATAAGGTATGGATGCTCTCTTGTACAGGTCAGGAATCTAACACACGGCCTTCTGCATGGCAGGTAAGAACACTAGCCACTTTGCCATCGGGGCTTGTGTTTTTGTTTGAGTTTAGGCTTATTGACCACCATTGCTCATTGATGTTGTTAAGTTACAAAAAAATGCAAAGTCCGATCGGTTTAAAAATTGACACACCGCTTCTTCCCCACAAGATGCACGTTTCTTGTATAGGATAATAAAATAATGATAAAATAAGAAATAATGCTCAAAAAAGATTCGGGGCTTTTGAAGAAAGATCTGGGGTTTAAGCCCCAAAAAGCCCCCCCACCCCCCCACTGCGCCTGCCTACCTCTGTGTTTTTGACATAAATGTATCTATCTACCTGTCTGTCTTTGTGTATCTGTCTGCCTGTCTGTCTGTATAAATAGATAGATAGATAGACAGACAGACAGACAGACAGTAAAGTGTGGTGGGGTCCTTGGCATGGCCAAGGGTCAATTAATGCAGCAGAACTCAAACTGCATAGCGCATGCATATGAAATATCTATTATACAACAATGTGATTGGTCAATCAGACGTTTAGAATGTGCTCAAATGAGCATGACAGCACGGCTAGCTGTACTCAAATGAAAAATACCTCATCACTGAAAATATTACTCCGCCTATATCTTATTGCCCGAGTCTGTGTGGTTTCCATGGCAACACGAAATGTTTCACTGAAACCCGCATCAAAAGCCAGTGTCAGCTTTGTTCGCTTGCATAATGGACCGATTTGTTGTCAATTTTGATTTCTTTGGCGACCTAAGTTTGGATAAATGGCTGAACGAGGAAGACAAGACAAAAGAGAAAAAGGAGAGATACGCGAGAGTGACGAGTGAAGAGCTGGATCAGCTGGAGAGGTCAGGAAATGAAGCCGGTACGGCCCGGTCAACGTCTTGGGCCGTCAAATGTCTACAAGACTACCTGACAAACACTGGGCAAACAGCTGATTTCTCACCTGTAAGGAAAGAAGAGCTAAACAAGATCCTCCATGAATTTTATGGAGCTTTAATTTCTATAATAAAGAGAATGACATGCCTCAGCAGAGTCAGCACCACAGACAGTACCTGTTGATGCGGATTCAGCACCACGGACAGCACCTGTTGATGCGGATTCAGCACCACGGACAGTACCTGCTGAGGCAGATTCAGCACCACGGACAGTACCTGCTGAGGCAGATTCAGCACCACGGACAGTGCCTGTAAGATTTTCCATGGAGATGTGCGGCTGTAACTTTGTTCTTGTTATTAATGTTTTAATGTTATCAGTTATTAATTAGCCTATTAATTGTTTTTAATTTGTTTATTCTTTATGAGTTTCCTAGGCCATTGATTTAATTAATTTGTCAATTTGTTTGCATCTGTACATTGAAATGAACATTTAATAAATCAACACATCTGTGAAAACTGTGGTCTTTATTTCAGAGGTAAATTGATAACAGCCTGAAAAGGTGATTCTATAACTCTGTTCAGCCTTAATGTGACTGCTTACTGTCCTTACTTTTGCTGCTTAGCCACATTAATCGGAGCTGACGTTAAATTGGAGTGACACACCCCCAGCTGAAATAAAACATCTGCCGGTGAGTTTATGAAAAGACAGATGTTTGTTGTGGCTGACACTGGAAAGCAGTAGCCTGTATTTAAATAGAACTGTTCATATAAGTTGGTTGTAGATAAAGATCAGCTGTGTTGGTGAGTCGTTGTCACGGCACCTGTCAGATTAAAAATGACTGAGAAGTCGGCAGAAGTATAACTATCAGTCCATGAAAAAAAATACAACATGATTGAGCTAGCAGAGCAGTTCTGTGTTGCTGTGTGTGGTATTTTTTCAGTTTTGGGGAAATCACGATGTCTAGAAAACATGATAAGCCCAAGTTGGCTGCTGACAAGGACTAGTTACCATCAGATCTCATGGATTTCCACTGAAATGGAGAGAATACGAGCGAAATGCCCACAGTATGGATACATTTTGATAATACATTTTATTTTGTTGCTAATAGTTGTATAATCGAATTATTACAAATAATAAAAACAGTGATTATGCCAACATGGCCTGTATCATATATGACATAACCAGGGTTCTAAATTAACACCCGCCGGTGTTAATAAAAACTTACTAGCCAGTTTGGCCGGTGATGCATGAGGCAATCATGTCAGTCAGAGCCGCTCTACAGTTCTCGGTCATTTGCCTCCCTGGCAGTACTTCCTACATTTCCCATGAACACTGCTGCAGAGCTACGTGATGACGTATCAGACGCCCATTGGCTGAGCGCAGACACGCTACAGTCTGCAGTGCAACCTGCGCGAGAAACCATGGAAACGCAAGAAAACACAAAGAAAAGAATGAACAGACACAGAGCGAGAGCAGGGAGCATAAACTGTAAAAAAAGGGGACTGAGCGAGCTGAACAGTAAAGTAAAGTAAAAAGTAAAGTTAAACTAAATGCGACAGACGTCTGGGGGAGAGAAGGAGAAACACACACTTTTTCAACTCGCGAGTTAGAAAATAAGTTAGAATATTTCGACACAGTTTGAAAGCCCAAAGCCTTACCTTTCTCCTTATACCTTTTATTTTCCGCTCGGACTTACTGTCACTGAGAAAACAGCAGTTGTTTGACCACTAGTTTTAGGCGATTCTCTCCCAAGTGCCACCCAGGGTTTCCGATACATGTAATTCATCGTGGCGCACCGCCACGGCAAAATAAAAGTCGCCACACCTTCAGAATGATGATTTTTTTTTCTTCCAGATGTTAAAACAATTTTAAATGGATATATATATACACATATATAGGCTATGTAGCCTTTATTTGCGCAAATATACTTATTATAATCAGTTTGAAATGATAATTTAAATATCATGAAATGTTACATTACACTGCAATTAACTTTAGTCATCACTCGCCTGTTTGATTATTACTGCTGTGCGCTCGCAGAGGGAGAGAAAAGGGCAAGAGAAAGGTACCTGGGCAAGATTAAATTTAATCCATTTTTTTGTTCAAGCCTGTGAAAACGACCCTAATGTTATTTGAAAAATAAAGAACAATAATGAGAGAGAGAGAGAGAGAGAGAGAGAGAGAGAGAGAGAGAGAAAGCCAAGCTCTCAGTCAGAGCACTCTGTATCAAGAATGAAGAAGCTTTGTAATCCCACCTCCAGCTTCAGTCTTTTCAGCCTCTCAGTCATTTCATAGCTAACGTCAGAGTGCAGCTTTGTGGAGTCTGGAGCTACTAGCTAGCTAGCAGACAGAAAACTAAAGCAAGTCCAGACCGTCACCGTAATGTTGCGTTAGAGCCAACCGACTTCAGATGTTTCTTCCTGCCTCTTCAGGGCTCACTCACAGCGAAGCGGCCGGCATTGTTCTCGCTAAAATAATTTTAAAAATGTTTGGCATCCATATTTGTAATTAATTCACTCCGATTAAGTTTTTTAACAGACTAACGTTAAGTCTCTCTCCTTCTCTAGTCAGGTTTTAGGCCAGAGGAGTTTGATTGGTAATAACAGGTAAGCCAATAAGATGCAGAATAGCCCTGGAGTCATCACAGAGATTTAATGTGATGGAGATTTAACTTAAAGAGACAGATAGAAAAGATTTAACTCAAAGAGACAATAGTAAAATGTTTCATGTCGAGAAAAATAAATAACAAAAGCTTTTTGATGCTTTTCGTTCAGGGCGGGCCCAGCTGATGATCAGGGTGGGCACAGCCCCCTAAAGCCCGCCCTTGAACACAGGTCTGACACACCATCTGCAGAGCAACTGTGTGACTGCAGTGTCCAGAGTCAGCAGAACCATAAATCGGACTTAAAGTCCACACTGTTACAACACATTCCTGAATCCCCCATCGGGATCAGTGAAAGGCTAATGATATAGCACATCCCTCCCACACAGAAACGGTTTGCTGCCCTCATCAGTGTTTAAACACCAACGCTGGAGGCACATCACAACACCATAGATGTCTTCTACAGGAGTCTTAATGCTGCTATCCAGAATATCCCTGCAGCCGACAAGGTCATACTTATGGGAGACTTCAATGCCAGAGTCGGGACTGAACATCATACCTGGAATAAGACCACTGGCCAGCATGGAGTGGGGAAAATGAACAACAATGGGCTGCGGCTCCTCTGCCCTGCACAGAACATCAGCTGGTTATTACCAGCACCATCTTCCAGATGAAAAATAAGTTCAAGACCACATGGCAACATCCCCGGTCAAAACATTGGCACCTTCTCGACTACATTATTGTCCGTCAGAGGGACAGACAAGTTCTTTTCACCAGAGCCATGTGTGGGGCCGAGTGCTGGACTGACCACCATTTGCTCAGATCCAAACTTCTTCTGGAAATTCAACCCTCCTGCCTCAAAGGGGCCCCAAAGAGAAGACTCAATTGTGCA
Source organism: Myripristis murdjan (assembly GCF_902150065.1). Lineage (NCBI taxonomy): Eukaryota > Metazoa > Chordata > Actinopteri > Holocentriformes > Holocentridae > Myripristis > Myripristis murdjan. Next base: position 880,881 of record NC_043980.1, on the reverse strand, counting down.
GCACTAGGAGATCCCACCACCACCAGTAACCTCCGAAAACTCCATGCCCACAACTTCGAGCAAGATCAGGAGGAAGCCAATGACTGGCCACTCCTATGCAGAGCCATCCACTCTGCAGCATCAAAGGCTCCTGGTACAACCAGAAAACATCACCAGGACTGGTTCAACAGCCACTCAGACCAAATTCAATCACTTCTACAAGAAAGACACAAATCCCACAAAGCTCTCCTGGACAATCTGAGCGTGCTGGCACCCGTCCTATTCAATCTCTCATGTTTGAAAATAAAAACCTGAGAGTCAACACTAGAGTAGCGGCCTACAATGCAGTCTGCATCTTAACTCTGCTCTTTGGTGCTGAAACATGGACACCATACAGGCGTCATATAACCAGCTTGGAGAGTTTTCACATCAGGTGCCTACAGAAAATCCTCAGTTTGTCTTGGGAAGACTGAAATCCCTCACACAGAGATTCCTCTCATGGCCATCACCACCTGTGTGGAAGCAGGCTTGGTGAGGAAACACCTTCGATGGGTTGGACACACCATCCGTGTGCCGAGTCACTGCCTCCCCCTCCACGTCCTCTACAGCCAAATGAAAAGTTCAAAGCGGGCTGCTGGAGGACAGAAAAGATGGTATAAGGACCACAACAAAGACCTCATCAAGCACTGCAATATCAATCCTGGCCAACTGGAATCCCCTGTGTTAAACCGATCAGACTGGAAATCTACATGCACCATGGTGACTGAAAAGACTGATGACATCTAAATTCAAAGGAGGATACGCATTGGCCTGCATAACCACATTAAGTAGCACCAATGCCAGCAATGCTGATATCGCCCCCAACCCCATCCTACGTGGAGCAAGCATTATCATCGGACCCTATGGTCAGCTAAGAGAGAGTGAATGTATGTGTATGTGTGTGTGTGAGTGATGATTGAGTTAATGAGATATTTTTTCTTCCATATGGACATATTCAAAACAACCACAGATTTTTAAGGCAGAGAGAGAGAAGTCTTCCAGTCTGCTATTAACAAGGAACGTGGAGAGGGCAGCAGATTTAGCAGCTGGCTTGTTCAGATTCAAATGGGCGGTGATTCATGAGAAATATTTCTCAGCTGTTTACAGTGTTGGCATGGAGGACAAGAAGCTCTGGAATGAGAACACCTCAAAACTGTGGATTTCAAAGCCATTTCTAAAAGTCCAGAAGCCTGCTGTTCACTTTGATATTCTCTGGACGGATGAAAAGGATTGAGAGAACTTCCATTCCTGTCCACCCGGTGGCGCTCACGCTCCATAAACAGAATGTGAGAGTGAAAGCAGAGCCTGGTGCTGCTTTGAACGGGCCGTGCTGCTCCCTCTGTGCTGAAAGTTGAGATTGTCCATGTTGCTGCTGTGAAGCAGCTGGACTCCACTGGACTGGCCGCTCTCCCTGCAGCTCAGGACAAGTCCTTCATCCTGAGCAGCCCCTTCATGTCTCTGACAGCTTGTACGCTCTCAGCTGGGATGTGGCTCTGACGTTTCCACACTGTGACACTGAAGTCATGAGGAAGTGACTGCAGCCTCGGAGCAACAGGAGAAGCAGCGGCGTCTTCTCTCTCTGGGTTTCCTCTCCACATGAAGCTGGAAAGTCTCTTGGATTTGATGTGGATGTGATTCAGCAGGTAAAGACCCGACCAGGGATCAGTACAGATGTTTGTGTCTCACAGCTGGAAGACTGAGAGCAGACTGGGAGCACAAGATGGTGGGAGGGTCTGTCAACATGTGATTTATATGTTTTAGAGAAATAAATATTCATTGTACCGTCATGTTCACTTTTAATGTCTGATAATGAGGACAAAATTAACTTTGTCTAAAATATTTAAAATGTTTTTGTATTTTATCTTTTTATCCGTGTTCAAAATCAGTTCAGGTAGATTGTACTCTGAACTCATTTCACTGCTGAACTAAACAGGAAACACACAGTGGGACAGTTTGGATCAGCTTGACTGAAGTTCCCTTTTTCTGCTGCTGACTCATCAAGAGAGGAAAACATGTTCCTCAATTATTTCACCTGTTTCACTTTTATTTTTATTTTTTTATATTTATTTTTTTACACTGCTATAACTTAAACAATAAACAAATAAAAAACACACAAAAGAAAGAAGAATGTTAGCAAAATTATTACCAGAAAATCTGAAAAGTAATTTCTAAAACAAATAAACATGATGTATAACTACTAAGAATAAACATCTCAAAGTTACTAAAAACTTCCCCTCTGGAAAATGAAAAGCCAAAATGCAGTGAATGTTGCTGAGAGGCTGAAATGAGAGCTTTGTAAACGTCAGTAGTTTCCAGTCCATGTGTGAAGAGTCCCAGAGGATTCAAAGTCCTCTGTAGATGAAGCTGCTCAGTGGGTTTGATGTAAAGGGCGGCTGCTCTGAGTGTTACGTCCACTCTGTATATGTGACATGGTGCTGACAGGAAGACAGCACACATCCTGTCATGGAAAGCTTGTTGTCATCAATCAGCCGCTGTGTTTGTGTCAAGGTGTCGGCTCGGCTATGGATGTGTGTGAGGAGAGAGAGGAGGGGCTCCCTGCCTCTAAGAGACCTGGACCTGGACCTGGACCTGGACCTGGACCTGGACCTGGACCTGAGCCCAGCTGTGTGTCCATGAAGAGCAGTGGATCTATGGAGCGACTTTTTAACTTCAGAGACACACAGCCCTCTGCTGATGATGGGTAATTATTTAAAGATCCGGTACTGTAATGGATGACTTACATTCTTACCTGAGTTGTTGTTAAACGATGTGTCTTTACTTTTCCTTAAGAATGAATTTGATGAGTTTTTACACCACTGGTGTGTTCATGATGTTTCTATCAGGGTCCAGCAGGAGAGACCAGACTCCCCTGGACCCAGCTGTGTGTCCTTCAAGAGCAACTGGTCTATGGAGCGATTTTACGAATTCAAAGGCACACAGCCCTCTGCTGATGATGGGTAATTATTTAAAGATCCAGAATGTGTTCGGCCCCTCAGACTCTGTTGACTGAGTTTCCTCTTTCAAAACATCACATCCAATAATCAGAGCAGCTTCTAACATGGAGTTCATTTTGTGTTTCTGCCAGGATTCATCCTTACAGAGCACAACACCTTTAATCATATGTGTGTGTGTGTGTGTGTGTGTGTGTGTGTGTGTGTGTGTGTCCTCCTCAGAGTCCAGCAGCAGAGCTCAGAGGATCCCAGTGGTCAGTCTGCCCAGGAGCATCAAACACACGTGGCCTCCATATTTCTGGTGTGTAAATGCAGCGATATGACACCAGAGCGAGTGCTGTTCTACTGAACATCAGCTCTCATGGAACGCCTCTTGTCCAATCAGATTGCTCCACTGGCACTAACTGTTGTGTAATGAACAACAAGGTCCAAACTGAGAAGCAGCTCAGCTCATAATCGTCTCCATGCTGCACTTTGGACTTTCAGGCTCTTCAACCTGGATCTGATTTTGTGTTTTGGGTCCAAATTTGAAAATGGAACTTGAATTCTTTGATTTTTCTGTTGCAGCTGCTGGAGGAGAACATCAACACCTTTGTGAAGAAGGAGCTGAAAAACCTCCAGAGGTCACTGAGTCCAGATTACCCAGAATGCTCAGAGAGGCAGAGGGAGGATGAGGAGGTGTTGGACGGTGAGGAGGAAGAGCAGAGGTGGAGCAGCAGAAAGGCTTTTCTGCAGATCACACTGCACCTCCTGAGGAGAATGAAGCAGGAGGAGCTGGCTGAGTGCCTGTGGAGCAGTAAGAGGCTTTTAACTCCTTTAACAGGATGGAAAGGAGGAATGATGGGAAAACTGAATGTTTGCATTTGTAACCTCTGCTGGAAGTACAGACATTTCTAAAACAAGAGCTCAGCAACCCAGATTGGAAGGGAAATGAGCACAATCCTCATGGAGAACCTGGTTAAAGTGTTGATTTGTTCATATTTGTGTAAAATGCTGAACACAAAGTTGACATGGAAAATGTTGCCTTTCACATTTGGCTGCAGACAGTCAGGACTGGTTTTTCCACCAGCAGCTATGAGCTAAATGGATGCCATGCAGCCACAACTCAGATACATTTACCAGCAAATATCCACATTTCTCTCATTAATGTGACATTCACTTACTGATGTTTTTGTTGTGTGTTCATTCAGAAACTGCCGCTGCAGCGTGCCAACCTGAACTCAGATCTAAGCTGAAGAAGAAGTGTGAGTGTGTGTTTGAGGGGATTGCTAAAGCAGGAAACCCAACACTTCTGAATCAGATCTACACAGAGCTGTACATCACAGAGGGAGGGAGTGGAGAGCTCAATGAGGAACATGAGGTCAGATGGATTGAAACAGCTGCCAGGAAACCAGACACACCAGAAACACCAATCAAATGTGAGGACATCTTTAAACCTTTACCTGGAAGAGAACGACCAATCAGGACAGTGATGACAAAGGGAGTGGCTGGCATTGGGAAAACAGTCTTAACACAGAAGTTCACTCTGGACTGGGCTGAACACAAAGCCAACCAGCATGTCCACTTCACATTTCCATTCACTTTCAGAGAGCTGAATCTGCTGAGAGGGAAACAGTTGAGCTTGGTGGAACTTGTTCATCACTTCTTCACTGAGACCAAAGAAGCAGGAATCAGCAGGTTTGAGCAGTTCCAGGTTGTGTTGATCTTTGACGGTCTGGATGAGTGTCGACTTCCTCTGGACTTCAACAACAACCAGATCCTGACTGATGTTACAGAGTCCACCTCAGTGGACGTTCTGCTGACAAATCTCATCAAGGGGAACCTGCTTCCCTCTGCTCGCCTCTGGATAACCACACGACCCACAGCAGCCAATCAGATCCCTCCTGAGTGCGTTGGCATGGTGACAGAGGTGAGAGGCTTCACTGACCCACAGAAGGAGGAATACTTCAGGAAGAGATTCAGAGATGAGGAGCAGGCCAGCAGAATCATCTCCCACATCAAGACGTCACGAAGCCTCCACATCATGTGCCACATCCCAGTCTTCTGCTGGATCACTGCTACAGTTCTGGAGGACGTGTTGAAAACCAGTGAGAGAGGAGACCTGCCCAAGACCCTGACTGAGATGTACATCCACTTCCTGCTGGTTCACTCCAAAGTGCAGAACATCAAGTATCATGGGAGAGCTGAGACAGATCCACACTGGACTCCACAGACCAGGAAGATGATCCTGTCTCTGGGAAAACTGGCTTTTGAGCAGCTGGAGAAAGGCAACCTGATCTTCTATGAAGCAGACCTGGCAGAGTGTGGCATTGATATCAGAGCAGCCTCAGTGTACTCAGGAGTGTTCACACAGATCTTTAAAGAGGAGCGTGGGCTGCACCAGGACAAGGTTTTCTGCTTCGTCCATCTGAGTGTTCAGGAGTTTCTGGCTGCTCTTTATGTCTTTCTGTCCTTCATCAACTCTGGAGACAATCTGCTGTTCCAACAATCAGCCTCCTGGTGGTCTGCACGATTCAACAACAAATCTGAACTAAAACTCCTCCAGAGTGCTGTGGACAAGGCCTTACAGAGTCCAAATGGACACCTGGACTTGTTCCTGCGCTTCCTCCTGGGTCTTTCACTGCAGACCAATCAGACTCTCCTACGAGGCCTGATGACACAGACAGGAAGTGGCTCACAGACCAATCAGGAAACAATTGAGTTCATCAAGGAGAAGGTCAGGGAGAATCCCTCTCCAGAGAGAAGCATCAACATGTTCCACTGTCTGAATGAGCTGAATGACCATTCTCTAGTGGAGGAGATCCAACAGTACCTGAGATCAGGACATCTCTCCACAGAGGAACTGTCCCCTGCTCAGTGGTCAGCTCTGGTCTTCCTCTTACTGTCATCTGAAGAAGATCTGGAGGTGTTTGACCTGAAGAAATACTCTGCTTCAGAGGAGGCTCTTCTGAGGCTGCTGCCAGTGGTCAAAGCCTCCAGGAAATCTGTGTAGGTTCATAGAAAACTGGACATATTAAACACATAACATGACATTTTCTATACTTTTGAAACAGAATTTTTTTCATCTTTGATTCCTCCTCAGGCTGAGTGTGTGTAATCTGTCAGAGAGAAGCTGTGCAGCTCTGGCCTCAGTTCTCAGCTCCCAGTCCTCTAGTCTGAGAGAGCTGGACCTGAGTAACAACGATCTGCAGGATTCAGGAGTGAAGCATCTCTCTGCTGGACTGGAGAGTCCACACTGCAGACTGGAGGCTCTCAGGTCAGGATTCCTCAACCTGCTCAACACATGACCAGTTCAGTCCTGATTTCCATGCAGCTTCATGTCACTGAACACATTCCTAAGCTGTGTAGGTTTTTGTGAAAACACAAAGCAGATGATGTGGTGGACTGATTGTGTTTGTGATGGTGTGCAGGCTGTCAGGCTGTCTGCTCACACAGGAAGGCTGTGCTTCTCTGGCCTCAGCTCTGAGCTCCAACCCCTCCCATCTGAGAGAGCTGGACCTGAGCTACAATCATCCAGGAGACTCAGGAGTGAAGCTGCTCTCTGCTGGACTGGAGGATCCAACCTGGAGACTGGAGGCTCTCAGGTATGGAGAGACACACACAATGTCTTACAGAGGGCTGAGGAGTATTGTTTCATGTTTCATGGTGGATATGAGTGACGTGGTCTGCTAAATCCTTCATAGGGAAGGTTATTTACTGCCCATGTTTCCATCCTCAAAGAGAATCTGCTGCTCTGACTCTGTTTCTTCCTCCAGGGTGGACCATGGTGGAGAGCAGAGGTTGAAACCAGGCCTGAGGAAGTGTAAGTGTGGATTTAGTTTGATTCATCAACACAAAACCTTCAGCTGTTTAGATGGTGCAGCTGCAGTTTCTGCTCTTTGTTCTCAGCTGCATGCTTACACCAAGTGAATAATAATATAAATCTTCATACCTCTATAACGCCATATATGAAGTCTAAATGTAGTTTAGTTTGTGTGTAAATGGCTCTTCCAGATAAAGTGAATTTCCACAGCAGTTTGTGATGTCCATTCATTGAGATCCTGCTGTGAATGAAGAGGACGGCTGACACAATGTGTCTTCATCAAAGAGTCAACAAATCAATAATCAAACTGTGAATCAATCAGCAGATAATAACCACAGCGGGTCTGTTGTGTCTTGTTCTCTCCATCAGATTCCTGTGAACTCAAACTGGACACAAACACAGTGAATAGACGCCTCGTCCTGTCTAAGGACAACAGGAAGGTGACAGCAGTGACAGAGGAGCAGCCATATCCTGATCACCCAGAGAGGTTTGAGCTCTGGAGACAGATCCTGTGTAGAGATGGTCTGACTGGTCGCTCCTACTGGGAGGTCAAGTGGGAAGGATTGGTTTATATAGCAGTGACTTACAGAGGAATCAGCAGGAGAGGAGGCAGTGATGACTGTGAGCTTGGAGGGAATGAAAACTCCTGGAGTCTGGATTGCTCTGATGGAAGATTCACTGCCAGACACAATAACAGAGAGACAGACATCCGTGCCCCCTCCTCCTCTAAGAGAGTGGCAGTGTATCTGGACTGGCGTGCTGGCTCTCTGTCCTTCTACAGCGTCTCCTCTAACACACTGATCCACCTCCACACCTTCAGCAGCACCTTCACTCAGCCTCTGTACCCGGGCTTTGGGGTTTGGTTTGACTCCTCAGTGTCTCTGTGTCGGATAAGAGGAGTGAGAGTCGCGTCTTCACACTGCTGATCAGAGACAGCTGCTGACATGACAGTTCACTGCAAAGACATTTTTATAAACTTATTGAACTATTTACAAGCAGAAAAAAAACCTCAGGAACAATCAGAATCAGAATCAGAAATGCTTAATTGGTCCCTGAGGGGAAACTGGGTCAGATGCTGTTGCTCAGCTTCTTCTTCTTCTTCTAAAAATATGTGCCTTAGCAATAAAAAAAAAAAAAAAAGTGCATTATGTCTGAAGTTGTAATAAACGATTGTGCATTTTGTGGTTGACATCAGTTGTGGTAACAGATTAAGCCTGACTCGTCTGTTTTATCCACACAGGAGTGATGTGACGTGGAAACTGCTGAGTCACTGTTAGAGCCATTTGTTGAGTTGACTGCAAATTATATTCTCACAGTTCTCATTTATCAAGGTAATGTAAATCTTTTGATTTAACACATGACCTGATGTCAAATGAATCTGCCTCATCTCAACGGGGTTTACTCAACAGTCACGTCACGCCAATCAACAGATTGACCTGGATCTCTCAACAACACAGGATTTGCAGCATTTGAAAAATAAAGAACAATAATGAGCAATACAATCAACAAAATATTAATTTCTAAACTTGCACACAACCAGTTATTTCTATCCTGTGTGTGTGTGTGTGTGTGTGTGTGTGTGTGAGAGAGAGAGAGAGAGAGAGAGAGAGAGAAAGAGAGAGAGAGAGAGAGAGAGAGAGAGAGAGAGAGAGAGAGAGTTGAATGGGAGCTGTGTGACCTGTCGTTTTGATGCTGCAGCCTTTGAAAACAGCCGTCCTTCCTGTTTTCATGCAAGTCAGTTTATTTCCTCCAGCACGTTTAAATTCACAATGACAGATAAAACATGAGACAAAAAATGAGGCCAAGTTAAGACAAACTGGTTCATTAAAATGAAAGCAGATTGCACAACAATAATAATAAGTTAAAAACAAATTTAGCCAAAAAAAAAAACTGAGGTTAAGAACAAAAACAAATCCAATTTGGCCAATTAGGAGCAGAATTATTAAGAGTCAATTATGAAATAGAAAAGCCAGCGAGTTTAGTGGCCAGTTTGGTCTTTAACTGGGACTGAAATGCTGGAGGTAAATTTGCCGACCTGACATTTTTGGAGCTGCGGGTTTCAGGAACAACGGTTTGCTGTTTCCATGGCAACACGAGGACCAGCTCGTTCAGCAAACTCAAGTTTTCTAAAGAAGACTGAGCGACTTCTAGGTCATTGACATGAGACAAACCCGTGACGGCGGAGGAGACCTGCATTCTGCCACACAACAGAGAGGGGGCGCTGTTCGCATAGGCGGAGTTTGCGGGGAGGCAGGGGGGGCATTGCCCCCCCTAGCGTCTGAAATGTGTCACTACATTGAGTCAAAAATAGGTCCAATATTTTTTTTTTTCCTGTATACATATCTATAAACATTTAAGCAATGCAATAAAATAAGATTATTTTCAGAAATAAATCTGAATTACATTATGTTTGGTATTGTAATAAATAAAATAATAATAAAAAAAAATGTTTGCCCCCCCCAGCGCAAATTTCAAACTCCGCCTATGGCTGTTCGTCCAGAGCGAACAGAGCGAACGCTGTTAAACGACACAGATCAGTCACACACTGAATCAACGAGCCGGCTGCTGTCGTTTGGTACAGTTTGTTTTATTGTAGAAGAACCAATTTTCACAAACTCTCCTCAGACTGAACTGAGCGGCTTAACCAGTCAGCTAACCGACCAATCACAGGGACAGCAGGGGGCGTGGCCAGAGCCATGATTGGTCACTCCACTTTGGTTCGCTTTACAGCTCCTGGTAACCTGTCCTGCAGCCTGGAGAGACAGACAGGCAGACAGACAGAGAGACAGACAGTGAGTGAGGCAGATGCTGGTTGCTGATTGGCTGGAAGCTTGGTGTTGTAGTTTGTGATGTCACTCACTTCTGCAGCGTTTCCTCCATCCTGGTCTGAACCAGCTCTATGAAGCGGTCAATCTGTGTCTGCGCACACACACACACACACACATACACACACACGCACACGCACACGCACACACACACACACACACATTAAACAAAAGTAAAACATGACTGCACAGTGGGTTTTCACAGTTCTGTTAGTTTTGCTGACTTTAAATTAGGTCTGGTTGTCATGGTAACAATGAAAACATGAATCGGTTTCAGTGGCTGAATGTAAAGAGTTTCAAACACGCACACACACACACACACACACACGCACGCAGCACCTTCTTCTTCTGATAGACCAGCGGTGTGGTGAAGAAGATGATGTCAGCTGGAGAGACAGAGAGAGAGAGACAGAGAGAGAGAGAGAGAGAGAGAGAGACAGGGAGAGAGAGAGAGAGAGAGACAGGGAGAGAGAGACAGAGATAGAGAGAGAGAGAGAGACAGTCAGCGTGAGGCGGTCATGCTGAGCCTGTGTGATACCAAACAGTCAGTCAGGCGGCGTCTGCGTTACCGAGGATGAGGATGGTGATGCCATTGAAAACAGCTCCAATGTACGTCATCACCCACATGACACCAGCCAGCTGGAACAGGCAGCAAAACAGTCAGACAACAGTCAGACAACAGCCAGAGAACAGGCAGACAACAGTCAGACAACAACCAGACAACAGTCAGACAACAGCCAGATAACAGTCAGACAAAAGTCAGACAAAAGTCAGACAACAGTCGGACAACAGTCGGACAACAGTAGGACAACAGTCAGATAACAGGCAGACAACAGTCAGACAACAGTCAGATAACAGTCAGATAACAGTCAGACAAGAGCCAGACAACAGTCGGACAACAGTCGGACAACAGCCGGACAACAGTCGGACAACAGTCAGATAACAGTCAGACAAGAGCCAGACAACAGTCGGACAACAGTCGGACAACAGTCGGACAACAGCCAGACAACAGTCAGATAACAGTCAGATAACAGTCAGACAAGAGCCAGACAACAGTCGGACAACAGTCGGACAACAGTCGGACAACAGTAGGACAACAGTCAGATAACAGTCAGACAACAGTCAGACAACAGTCAGATAACAGTCAGATAACAGTCAGACAAGAGCCAGACAACAGTCGGACAACAGTCGGACAACAGTCGGACAACAGCCGGACAACAGTCGGACAACAGTCAGATAACAGTCAGACAAGAGCCAGACAACAGTCGGACAACAGTCGGACAACAGCCGGACAACAGTCGGACAACAGCCAGACAACAGCCAGATAACAGTCAGATAACAGTCAGACAAGAGCCAGACAACAGTCGGACAACAGTCGGACAACAGTAGGCCAACAGTCAGACAACAGCCGGACTACAGTCGGACAACAGCCAGATAACAGTCAGACAAGAGCCAGACAACAGTCGGACAACAGTCGGACAACAGCCGGACAACAGTCAGATAACAGTCAGACAAGAGCCAGACAACAGTCGGACAACAGTTGGACAACAGTCGGACAACAGTAGGACAACAGTCAGACAACAGTCAGACAACAGTCGGACAACAGCCAGACAACAGCCAGACAACAGTCAGATAACAGTCAGACAAGAGCCAGACAACAGTCGGACAACAGTCGGATAACAGCCAGACAACAGCCGGACAACAGTTGGACAACAGTCAGACAACAGCCGGACAACAGTCGGACAACAGTCAGATAACAGCCAGACAAGATCCAGACAACAGCTGGACAACAGTCAGATAACAGTCAGACAACAGTCAGATAACAGCCAGACAACAGTCGGACAACAGCCAGACAACAGTCGGACAACAGTTGGACAACAGTCATACAACATCCAGCAGTCATATAAAATACAGCAGTCAGACAACAAACTAAAGTCATAAAAACACAGAATCCACAAAATGCCATCCATCAACAAACAATGGCAACAATGCTGTGTGTGTGTGTGTGTGTGTGCGCGCGTGTGTGTGTGTGTGAGTGTGAGTGCGTGTGTGTGTGTGTGTGTGTGACCTTCACAGAGTCCACCAGGTCCTCCACCAGCAGCAGCCTCCTGCTCTGACGGATGAAGCTGTTCAGATAAACCAGAAACTTCTCTGAGAGCTGGTGGAACGACTCGGAGGAGACGGAGACATCTCTGTCCAACAGAGACCTGAGGAGGAGGAGGAGGAGCACGAGGAGGAGGAGCACGAGGAGGAGGAGGGGGGGAGCAGGAGGAGGAGGACGATGAGGAAGAGGAGGAGGGGGTTAAGAAATGAATTCAGGTGTTTTGTTACTCGACAGTTTGGGAAGATCATTTAGTGCTGTTTATATTTGTTATATTTCTCAATAGGCCTGTTTCACATTGTGACCCCACCCCCAGCTCTGACCCCGCCCCCAGCCCTGACCCCGCCCCCAGCTCTGACCCCGCCCTAACAGGAAGTGGGTGTATCTTACTTGAACGGGTGTCCCTCGTCTGACTTCTGGACGGCCTGGATCACAGACTTGTAGACCCTGCACAGGAAGCAGAGGGCTGTTAGGACCACATCATTTCACCGCTCAGTGCACACCTGACCCTTTATCCGGCTCCTGATTGGTCCCTGACTGACCAATCAGCAGTTTTTCTTCCACGTAGCCACTCCCAAATAACAGGTTTTCCCCCATCACTGTAGACTCCCAGAGATGTACCTTTATTCTACAACCAAGCTTAAAATAAGAACTGACTCATTAAGTGTCAATATGAGGCAACTGAAAATCACCTTGTTTTCAATGGGAGTGGACGGAGAGGCGTTTCAGTGGCCCGGGGGGCGGGGCTTAGATAAAGGGTCAATCCTGTCTGCAGCAGAAATATGGACAGGAACAGTCCAGTTACTGATCAATATCTGGATCAAATGGACTGATCAGTTTAGAGCCTTTAGCCCCACTGACCCACACAGATTCTGCTCTGTTTAGCTCAGTGCTGCCCCCGCTGGACACAACACTGACCTGCAGGCTGTTTAGCTCAGTGCTGCCCCCGCTGGACACAACACTGACCTGCAGGCTGTTTAGCTCAGTGCTGCCCCCGCTGGACACAACACTGACCTGCAGGCTGTTTAGCTCAGTGCTGCCCCCGCTGGACACAACACTCTCCTCTCCTGCTGTCTTGTTGATCAGTAATCTGAATTAATTTGCTGTTTTATTGATTAAATTGCCAAGATTTCATACTGGGCAACATCAGCTGTTCAGGCAGTGAAACCCCTCAGACTACAGTGTGCTCTGATTGGCTGTGGCAGTGGCCCCGCCCACCTGAATGTGATGGTGACGCAGAGGCTGGCCAGCAGCAAATAGGAAACCACGCTGATGACAGACAGCGTCGCCACGGCGAACAGCACCAGCAGAGACACGCCGAACGCCACGGCCGACTTCTTAGGCTCCCGCCAGTAAACAAGCTGCAAGGCTGGAGGAGAGAGAGACAGGCTCAGAGAGAGAGACAGGCTCAGAGAGAGAGACAGGCTCAGAGAGAGACAGGCTCAGAGAGAGAGACAGGCTCAGAGAGAGACAGGCTCAGAGGGAGAGACAGACACAGAGAGAGACAGACAGGCTCAGAGAGAGAGAGAGACAGCCACAAAGAGAGAGAGACAGGCAGAGAGAGAGAGACAGAGACAGGCTCAGAGAGAGACAGGCTCAGAGAGAGAGAGACAGGCTCAGAGAGAGACAGGCTCAGAGAGAGAGAGACAGACAGAGAGAGAGACAGGCTCAGAGAGAGAGAGAGACAGGCTCAGAGAGAGAGACAGACTCAGACAGACAGACAGACAGACAGACAGACAGGCAGACAGACAGACATCAGTACCACAGTAAACTGTCTCTCTTCTCAGTGAGCAGGTTAACAAGGTGAAACTGGTTTATTCATCATGTGATGCTGCTGGTGTCCAGCAGGTGGTGCTGTGTCCTCACTGACTGCAGGGCTCTGAGGCTCACAGCCTGTCTGTCTGTCTGTCTGTCTGTCTGTCAGTCAGTCAGTCTGTCTGTCTGCCTGTCTGTCAGCCTGTCAGCCTGTCAGTCTGTCTGTCTGTCTGTCAGTCTATTAATATTAATATTAATATTAATATTCCATATATAATCTGAATAACAATGCCTCATGTCTGCACACCACTCACACACACACACACTCACACACTCACACACTCACACATCACTGCAGAGACAACCAGTACAACCATTAGAATCACTTCTTGTTTGTTTTTATTGTTTGTTTTTCTTGTTTTTTCTTGTTTTTTTTCTCCTATAATTTGCAGAGCGTGGTCTCTACCTGCTCCACCTGTAAAGCGTCATGAGATAACTTCTGTTGTGATTTGACAATATATAAATAAAGTTTGATTGATTGACTACAACCATTACAACCAGTACAGCCAGTCTGCTGCTGGTCAGTGAGCAGCTGCTGCACAGCTGAGGATTATCCAGGTCATAACACACACACACACACACACACACACACACACAGGTCATGTGAGCCTCCTTACACTGAGCTGCATACCATAATGAGCATTAATTAAAGGTGCATGCCGCTGAATTTCAGCCTCGGCTGCCTGCTGCTTCTGTCCCAGTGAAACCAGTCTGACCAGTGTCTCTGAACGTTGAGTTATTGGTGTAAAATGAGAGAGAGGCAGCTTTGACAGTTTCTTCCCATGATCCATCAGTGCAGAGAACAAGGCGCTCCAGCCCTCAGCTCTGCAGCAGGACGTCACGTCTGTTTCAAAACTGAGAAACTCTGCAGTCAGATATGTTATGGGACTGTCCATCTGTTTCTAATGACAGTGCTTTAAAAAAAAATACTTCTGCAGGTTTATAGAGTAATTAAAGACAATCTGAAGCTCATCATCAGACAGTGATGGTGGCCTCCATAGGGGGCGCCGGCGAGCGTCCGCTCTGCTTGTCCCACACACAGGGCAGGGACGCTGCTTCACCTCAGGGAGCTCAGATGGAGTCCTGATCTGCTCGGGAGCTTTCACTCCGTCTCCTTCCTTCTCACCTGGAGAATCCTCCATTAGAACAGCAGCCCACCAAGGTGGGACACACCTGGCTGTTAAAGGGGACGGGAAGCGTCTTGTCCTGAGTCTCTTCATGAATCCTGGCTGTGTTTTGCGCCGTCTCCCGTCCCCTCTAACAGCCAGGTGTGTCTCACCTTGGTGTAACAGGCCTTTAGAGCCAGGAGCCTGGAGCAGCTCAGCCTTTTGTCCAGCAGCAGCTCTGCAGAGCAGGAGGAGGACAGCTGGGGGACAGAGCCCTAAATCACATCTGCTGCAAAGACGTCGAGGGGTTGAGTCTTTGAGGTATGGTGCATTCTGGCCACGCCCACTCGGTGATGTCACTGAGGTGTTTTCAGCAGCCGTCAGCGGCAAAACATCAAAGTACCTGCAGCAACAACACTGAGTCTGGCCTGAGGTGCAACACGCCCAAGACTTTAAACCCCTACAGAACCCCTATAGAACCCCTATAGAACCCCTATAGAACCTCTACAGGACCCCTACAGAACCTGACCCACAGAACTCTTTACTGACCGGCCAGAAAACTCTGCTGAAGGCCACAAAGATGTAAATAAACACCTGCAGTCCAACACCAAGAGATATGCAAACTGACACTTTCAGCTTTTGGTGTGATGGGGCTGTCTCAAAGCAGTGCTGCAGAACCAAGCTGGTCCTGCTGTTAAGAACCAGAACCAGAGCTAGAACCAGAACCAGAACCAGAGCCAGAACCAGAACTAGAACCAGAACCAGAGCCAGAACCAGAACCAGAGCCAGAACTAGAACCAAATACATGAAGTGTTCAAGTCCAGGTCAGTCACCACACTGAGAAAAAAACATGTACTATAGGCAGACCTGATGGAATCTTACTAAAATCATGTGGCCCTTACTCCCACACACACACACACTCACACACACACACACACACACACACACACACACACACACACACACAGAGGCAGATTTAAGCCGCCTTGCGACATCATAAAGCACAGGAGCCGTGCGTGAGACCAGGTCAGCTGAGCCGGTTTGCTCAAGAGCACAATGGGGCTTTGTGCCGGGTCAGCTGGCAGGTCAGTCAGCAGGTGAGCTGCTCCTATTGGCCGGCTGAGGACGGTCAACCGCACTCTTCATCATGTCTGAGGCGTACTAAATCTACTGAATCTGTATTATTATTTTAATCAATACATGTTATTGGATTGTACTGACAGATGAGTTAAGGCTGAGGGCTGCACGCTCTACCTGACATGGTGGAGTCCTTCAGGGACGAAGACGAGAGATCCGATGAAGACACCTGGTCCGACTGGGTGTCGGCGTCGGCCATGTTGCCGTCGGCTGCCATCTGGTCTGGCGTCTTCCTGCTCTGGACGAATCAACTAAGCAGAGGTGCACTGTGGGTAATGTGTGTGGCTCTGTGTGCGGGGCTGCACTGACCTCCTCTGCTGCTGGATGACGGACTGAAGGCAGCGAGGGGTGTGGCTTAGTGTGTGGGGGTGTGGCTTAGTGTGGGAGGGTGTGTCTTAGTGTGGACTGCATTTTAGAGGTAATCCTGAATGCTGCCTTCGAGTGTTCCTTGTAAACACCAGTGCTGTTTCAAATCCAAGGAGACTTCTTATATAGGAGGAAAAGCTGAAACCGAAGCTGATAGAGAACTCTGACCCGGACCGGCAGCTGGAGTGTGGATACCCGACCCGACCCGAGCCCACCTGGACCCACTGGGACCCAACAGGTGGAGCCGGGCTCGGGCAATGTAGAAATTACATTCAGGTTCAGGTCAGGTTCAGGGTTATTTTAGTGAACAGACTGAACCAGACTGAAACGGACTGAACCAGACTAAAATAAATAAATAAAAATAAATAAAAATGAAGGCTCTGTTGTCTGTTCTGGGTAACTTCCTGTACACTGTTGGAGTTTACGTGATGACACTGAAGGCAACACGTAGGCTATTTCAGTTGGCAAATGTGACCCTAGCGATGTAGGACACCGAAAATTTGGGGCTCGGGGTGAGTTCAGACACAAAGAAAGAGCACCTGTCAGATTACAGAAAACATGAACACATCACTAGAATTAATATTTTCTGAAAAGGATCAAATTTAACGTTATTAATTTTGGTAATATAATCACAGCTACTTTGGTCCAGTAACGTGTCACAATCCAACTAAGCGTTTAATTTTTTTAGAATATATCAAACACGCCGCCTTCATGTCACCAGAAAACATCAAGCACATTAGTTTCCTTTTGTTACAAAACACCAACGAAGAAGATGTCGCTTTTTTCTGTTGGTCAAAGACCAGTCATTGAGGGAATTTTTTGGTAACACTTTACAATCACAGTGCAACAATTAAGGTTACTTAATGTTAGTTAACGTTAGTTAATGCTGTAATGGTTAATTAACTGTTAGTTGATGATTATTATGGCATTTACTGTTAATAATATCTACAATAACCCTTAAATAACATGTAAATTAACACCTTAGCATGAACAGCATCAGTACATGATTCTTAGACACATTAGTCAACAATTAGTTAACTGTTACTTAATGTTTTACGGCATTAACTAACGTTAATTGTTGTACTCTTATTGTAAAGTGTTACCTTTTTTTTTTTTTTTGCAAACAGAGAAGTGCCGTTTTAAACCGTAACACTAACTGGCCTTGAGGGAAAAGTCAAAGCCAAATGTTGAAACTCAAAACCCTATGAACCCAGGCGGGACGAGGCGTGTGGTTCCTGATTGGCCGAGGGCCGCCTGCATCACGTACGCTCAGGTGCAGGGCGGTGAGCGGCTCTGTTTGTGTTGCAGTGGCAGTAAAACACCGACACACAGCTTGGGAATCTGCTGTCACGCTCTTTAATCAGACCCACACTCAGCGTCACACTGCACAGCCTCACTACAAGCCTCACACGGCCTCTGCTGCAAAACCTCCAGGCTGCTTCAGGTCCAGACCTCCGAACCAGAGCCGGCCCCAGGACTTTGGTGGCCCTGAACAAGATTTTGTTTGTGGCCCCAAAACACATCCAGCACCACCATCAAATCGTGCACACACCGCTATCATTTTTATTCTTAAATATAAGGCACTTAAGGTACATTACATGTATCTGTCAGGCTTATATATTAATCGCACCACAAACGATTTTTTTGAATTTTTTTTTAAACCTATTGCAAATTATCCAATTAAAATGTCAAAATATGATCTACAAAGATTTACATTTACAAAGCTACTCATTAGTCTGAAACAATTTGGGGCAATTTGGACATTTGATAGATGGTTTATTAAAATAATAAACCAAATCACCAATATTTCATGCTGCAAGAAAACACGGGGTGCTAGTTAACAAACCCACTGTGGCCTTTATGAATCATAAATGATGATGCATCCTGCTTATGTTAGCTAACGTTAGGTAGCAAGCAAAGAGTAAGAAATCAACAAGCTTCTTTTAATGATTTCTGCTATTTCTGCTAAAATCATAAACACATAACATTCATGACTTTCTGCACAGCTTCACACTGAGCTGGCTGCTGGTTCTGGTGCTGCAGCTGTAATCAAAGGTTCATTAGCAGCATTTAACAGCCACAACATGAACTTTATTTGTGAAAGTCCGACACTGCAGTGTTTGTAAGAGAATATTGATACAGTCTATATTAAGAGCAGAAACACAGCGTCACAGTGAGTGTGGGGCCCCTCTGGTGGTTGTGGCCCTAAACAGCCACACAGAGCGTTTATGCCGCGGGCCGGCTCTGCTCCACGACGGCAGCAACATGGAGGCTTTGTGAGCAGAAAGCAGTCAGCTGAAAGGCCGTCTGTAGCGCTGCCTGCATGGCACTTCAAGAAACCATAATATCACGTTTTAACAGCTGTTATCAAATGTTGGAGGAGGGGATGAATCTCAGGTGGGAAGGGTTTGGAGGAGGGGCTGAATCTCAGGTGGGAGGGGCTTGGAGGAGGGGTTGAATCTCAGATGGGAGGGGCTGAATCTCCAGTGGGAGGGGCTTGGAGGAGGGGTTGAATCTCAGGTGGGAGGGGCTTGGAGGAGGGGTTGAATCTCAGATGGGAGGGGCTGAATCTCCAGTGGGAGGGGCTTGGAGGAGGGGTTGAATCTCAGGTGGGAGGGGCTTGGAGGAGGGGCTGAATCTCTGTTGGGAGGGGCTTGGAGGAGGGGTTGAATCTCAGATGGGAGAGGCTGAATCTCCAGTGGGAGGGGTTTGAAGGAGGGGCTGAATGTCAGGTGGGAGGGGTTTGGAGGAGGGGCTGAATCTCAGGTGGGAGGGGCTTGAAGGAGGGGCTGAATGTCAGGTGGTAGGGGCTTGGAGGAGGGGCTGAATCTCAAGTGGGAGGGGCTTGGAGGAGGGGCTGAATCTCAGGTGGGAGGGGCTTGGAGGAGGGGCAGACTCCACCCCTTGTGCAAAGTTCCCCACACAAACTTTAACAGCTGATCTGACTTACCGACTGCAAAGTGACATAATTTGATGCTACAACTCAAACCTGCCAATCACAACATGCCAAACGACAGCAGCTCTACAGAAAAGGTTGGATCTAACAGTGAAGCTTAAAGAAACAGGACAGAATCACTTTTTCCAAGCTCCTTAAGACTAAATCAGTCAGTTTGTGCAGTGAGGAAGACTCCACCTTCATCACAGCGCGCTCCGACGGCGCCGACTAACGAGCTCGTTAACAAAGACAAGACAAAACGAGGAGCTCTGAAAAAAAAAAACACGTTCTACAAGCATCCTGATACACTTTTCATTTCATTGCAAACAGACACCTCCATTACCATAAATAAATAAAATAAATATAATAAGTTAATGTCTGCAGAATCAGGAGGTTGCAGCTGATTGGATCTTGTAAACTCTGCTCACAGCTGATTGGATGTTGAGGGTTTCCTGGCAGCTCACTGAATGTTGCAGGCGCCGGCGGGCAGGTAGTCGTTCATGCAGGCGGCCACAGCCCTGGACAGGTAGGTCATTGTCCCAAATCGACCACTGGGGGCGCTGTCGTACATCAGGGGACACACTCCTGTCCCTGCGTCCTTCTGCAGGAGGAACTCCTCTGCTCCCAGCTCCTTCTGTAAGAGCACAGCAGAGATACGACCAGCTGACAACAGTCTGAATTTTATTTTATTTTATTTTATTTTTGTGGTATCTTTGCTTTAGAGAATTTGCTAAGGGACAGACTTTCCATTTCATTGCATTAAACCTGTAAGAATTATTTTAATGTTGTGGCTCTAACTGCTCCATATCATGTTGGCTAGTTTCCACTGTAACAGTGCAGCACATGTGATGTTTGACATGGAAAAGCTTCTTCAGGAAAGTAACTGGTAGCTCCAGCTGTCACATAAGTGTAGTGCAGAAAGAAGAAGAAGAAGAAGAAGAAGAAGAAGAAGAAGAAGAAGAAGAAGAAGAAGAAGAAGAAGACCTCCCTCTGAGATGTGGAGTAGGAAAAGCAGAAAGTTTCACTGAATGGACAGTGAGAGAAGCTCAAAACTGAACCCAAGTGCAGGCCTGAGTTACTTTATACCTCAGACAGTTTCCATCCTTGTGAAGCAGCTTCCCTCTTTCTGTGGACCTTCACTTTTCTTCTGTTTTTCCCCTTTTTGAGTTTTTGTTCAGGTCAGGGGGTCATTTTGTTTTCTGTGATGTGCACACCTGTAAAGCCCTCTGAGACTGTAACTGTGATTCAGAGCTCTGAACTGAACTTCAACTTGAAATTCAACGACTCAGCGCCGTCCTGCTTTGGCTCAGATTCATGGTGAACCTTAAATGTTCAAGTTTCCAAGATCTCACTTTATTTTCCGCCAAAACAACAAACTTTCAAAGACTGCACAGGCTCATGGGAACCTTGCAGTTACATTCTGTGTGTGTGTGTGTGTGTGTGTGTGTGTGTGTGTGTGTGAGACCTGGTCTTGGTAGAACATGTCGCTGGCCAGCTGGACGATCTGGTCGACGCTGATGACCGTGCCCATGGCGTCCAGCTCCACCTCAGCCAGCAGCGTCAGAACCAAGATGGCTTCCACCAGCAGCTGCCGGTACTCCGGCTGAGAAACCCGGTTCAGTACCGTCTCCACGACAACCGCAAACTTTATCTCCTTAGGGGTCATCTGGAGGTCAGGGCGGTATTCAGCAGATGGATTAAACTTTTCAAACTGAGAAGCTTTAAAAATGAAACATGCCTTCACATGATGCATTTAAACTGAGGTGAACAGGACTGAACCAGACTGAACCAGACTGAACCGGACTGAACCGGACTGAACCAGACTGAACCGGACTGAACCGGACTGAACCGGACTGACCCAGACTGACCCAGACTGAACCGGACTGAACTGGACTGAACCAGACTGAACCGGACTGAACCGGACTGACCCAGACTGACCCAGACTGACCCAGACTGAACTGGACTGAACCGGACTGAACCGGACTGAGCAGGACTGAAGTGTGACCTCACCTCTCTGGTTGTGGACGATGGAAGAACAAATCCCTCAATGGACAGACCGTGGCACTGTGACACAGAATTGATACTATTATTATTATCATCATCATCATCATCATCATCATCATCATCATCATTATTATTATTAATATTATTATTATTATTATTATTATCATATTCCTGTCTTCTTCTTGATGTCACAGGTGTTTGGTGTTGCAGGTGTGGTTGGTGTTTCAGGTGTTGCAGGTGTGGTTGGTGTTGCAGGTGTTGCAGGTGTTGCAGGTGTTGCAGGTGTTTAGTGTTGCAGGTGTGGCTGGTGTGGCTGGTGTTGCAGGTGGTTGGTGTTGCAGGTGTGGTTGGTGTTGTAGGTGTGGTTGGTGTTGCAGGTGTGGTTGGTGTTGCAGGTGTGGTTGGTGTTGTAGGTGTGGTTGGTGTTGCAGGTGTTGCAGGTGTTGCAGGTGTTTAGTGTTGCAGGTGTGGCTGGTGTTGGTGTTGCAGGTGTGGTTGGTGTTGCAGGTGTGGTTGGTGTTGTAGGTATCGCAGGTGTTTGGTGCTGCAGGTGTTGCAGGTGTGGTTGGTGTTGTAGGTATTGCAGGTGTTTGGTGTTGCAGGTGTGGTTGGTGTTGCAGATGTTGCAGGTGTTGCAGGTGTTGCAGTTGTTTAGTGTTGCAGGTGTGGCTGGTGTGGCTGGTGTTGGTGTTGCATGTGTGGTTGGTGTTGGAGGTGTGGTTGGTGTTGTAGGTATCGCAGGTGTTTGGTGCTGCAGGTGTTGCAGGTGTGGTTGGTGTTGTAGGTGTTGCAGGTGGTTGATCTTGCAGGTGTTTGGTGTTGCAGGTGTTGCAGGTGTAGTTGGTGTTGCAGGTGTTTGGTGTTGCAGGTGTGGTTGGTGTTGCAGATGTTTGGTGTTGCAGGTGTCTGGTGTTGCAGGTGTTGCAGGTTTTAGGTGTTGCAGGTTTTAGGTGTTGCAGGTGTTTAGTGTTGCAGGTGTGGCTGGTGTTGCAGGTGGTTGGTGTTGCAGGTGTGGTTGGTGTTGTAGGTATCGCAGGTGTTTGGTGCTGCAGGTGTTGCAGGTGTGGTTGGTGTTGTAGGTGTTGCAGGTGGTTGGTGTCGCAGGTGTGGTTGGTGTTGCAGGTGGTTGATCTTGCAGGTGTTTGGTGTTGCAGGTGTTGCAGGTGTAGTTGGTGTTGCAGGTGTTTGGTGTTGCAGGTGTGGTTGGTGTTGCAGATGTTTGGTGTTGCAGGTGTCTGGTGTTGCAGGTGTTGCAGGTTTTAGGTGTTGCAGGTGTTTAGTGTTGCAGGTGTGGCTGGTGTGGCTGGTGTTGCAGGTGGTTGGTTTTGCAGGTGTTTGGTGTTGTAGGTGTTTGGTGTTGCAGGTGTGTTTGGTGATGCAGGTGTTGCAGGTGTGGTTGGTGTTGCATCTGTTACAGGTGTGGTTGGTGTTGCAGGTGTTACAGGTGTTGCAGGTGTGGTTGGTGTTGCAGGTGGTTGGTGTTGCAGGTATTTGGTGTTGCAGGTGTTTGGTGTTGCAGGTGCTGCAGGTGGTCGGTGTCGCTGATCGCTGACCTTCTGCAGGATCTTCCAGACCTTCTGGTAGAAGCCGACAGGAACTCGGTTCAGCGCTCCGTCCAGCCGGCGGCGGCGCAGCCACTGACCCTGCCTGCTGTCCTTCACTGGCCAAACACCACCGAGGCAGTGGAACGACTCTATGGAGGGCAGTCTGTACCGCTGCACACACACACACACACACACACACACACACACACACACACACACACACACACACACACACACAAAGTGACAAACAGGTTACAGGTGGCAGTTTTCCAGCAGTGATCATCTGAAACGTGGTTTTTGGGTGAACTGTCCCTTTAACATTCAGGCTGTCAGATGCAAAACCCCGCCTCCTGACCCTGAGGTGACCGTACTCACCCCTGATTGGATGCTGTTGATGTCCAGGGAGTGGACAGACAGCGACTGCGGGACAGGACAGAAACATGTCAGACGAGAGGAAAAGGCCTGTGTATCACAGGGGTTTTCAAAGTGTGGTCCGGGGCCCCCAAGGGGGTCTCTGAGGCTCCTCCAAGGGGTCCTCAGTTTAATTTAACTGGAATTTAATTCACTGGAAACTGCAGAAATGCTGAAAATATATGACTGATCATTTAAACATTTTCTTCTTTGTGCTTTAGTACAAACTATTTAACTCCTTGACTCCTGCGACAATTCACTGGATTCCTTTCACAAACATGCAGGGCAACAAATTACTGGGAAGATTAAATAAAAAAAAGTAAAATAAATACCAGCGAACTAGTGAAAAGTTGTGTCTTAAAAAAGTAAAAATAAAAATGGTGTGCTCATTTGTTCATAGTTATAATTTTAAAGAATCTAATGATACATTTAAAGGTGAGTGATGCTGGATGAGCTCTGCTGTGTTTAAACGCTCAGGTCATGCTGTGTTATCTGATCACCAGTCGGATGTTGCTGCGGTGACGTCCGTCTCCTGTCTTGTCCTTCTCGGCGTCCTGAACTAAAACCGGCGTTCCTGCAGTCGTCCGAACTGAAAACGTAAAAAAAAATAAATCATGTTTGGCAACAGCAAAAAACACAGTTCAACAAATGCAAACCACGCCCAAAGACCTGCAGCCAGACTCACAGACTTTAATCCGTTCTCAGTGATGATGAGAGAACAACAGATATGAGAACAAATCTCAAAGTTTTATTGAGTTTTATTAAATATTTATTTTATTACCATAAAGGTGTGGTTGTCTTAACATCATTTGGATAAGAAAATATTACATTTCATTAAAGTGGGTGTTACAAAAATTATTACAACCTACAACAAATTCTGCTAAATCTAACGGCCTTAAACGTCAGTTCGCCTGATATGAGGATTTTATCAGGTTTCACTCCTAACACGTTCACTGGGACGTACTGAGTTTGGTACCATGATCATAAATCATTTTGTTAGAGGAGATCCAGTTTTGCTTGTGTTCCTGACTAATCTCATTTCAAACCCATAAATCAGGTTTGTGTGAATGTCATATCGTACAGGGAGAGAGCGGCTGGGCTAAAGAATATTTATCTGTTCACGTCTGTCAGCACATCACAGGCCTCAGGTCTCATGTCTGCCTCTGACTGGTGAGTCAGCCGGTGGGGGGTTTGGACCTGCGGCGCTTTGGTTACGGGACCTGCGGCTCTTTGGCTACGGGACCTACGGCTCGTTGGCTACGGGACCTGCGGCTCTTTGGCTACGGGACCTGCGGCTCATTGGTTACGGGACCTGCGGCTCTTTGGTTACGGGACCTGCGGCTCTTTGGTTACGGGACCTGCGGCGCTTTGGTTACGGGACCTGCGGCTCTTTGGCTACGGGACCTGCGGCGCTTTGGTTACGGGACCTGCGGCTCTTTGGTTACGGGACCTGCGGCTCTTTGGTTACGGGACCTGCGGCTCTTTGGTTACGGGACCTGCGGCTCTTTGGTTACGGGTGCTGCGGCTCTTTGTTTACGGGTGCTGCGGCTCTTTGGTTACGGGACCTGCGGCTCTTTGGCTACGGGACCTGCGGCGCTTTGGTTACGGGACCTGCGGCGCTTTGGTTACGGGACCTGCGGCTCTTTGGTTACGGGACCTGCGGCGCTTTGGTTACGGGACCTGCGGCTCTTTGGTTACGGGACCTGCGGCGCTTTGGTTACGGGACCTGCGGCTCTTTGGTTACGGGACCTGCGGCGCTTTGGTTACGGGACCTGCGGCGCTTTGGTTACGGGACCTGCGGCGCTTTGGTTACGGGACCTGCGGCTCTTTGGTTACGGGACCTGCGGCGCTTTGGTTACGGGACCTGCGGCTCTTTGGTAACAGGACGTCTCCGGGATGTGACTCACTGCTCTTCTGCACGCCGAACTCCTTCCCGCTGAGGATGTGATGAAGAAGATTCTTCAACTCGAACGGACTCATGTTCATCAGGGACTCTGTCGCCTCCTCACCTGCAGACAGACAGGTGGTCAGACAGGTGGTCAGACAGACAGAGAGACAGAGAGACAGATAGACAGGCACACAGACAGACAGACAGACAGACAGACAGACAGGCAGGCAGACAGACAGACCGGAGCAGTGCAGGGACTGGGCGAGCTCGGTGGTCATGACCTGCAGGATCAGGCCGATCCTCAGACGGAACATCTCGCCGAACAGGGACGGCTGACTGCGGATCACCATGGCCAGGAACACCATGACCTCCTGCACACACACACACACGCACACGCACACGCACACGCACACACACAGGTTCAGGATCAAGGCGAGTTCTGAGCTCACCGAGTCTGACTGTTTGTCCTGTTCACATTTTCCACGTCATCAAACTGTTGATCAAATCCTGCAGGGAGCTGCTGTGGTTGAAGCAGCCGCCTTATAATGTTCTGCTTGTGCGGCGAACAAAGTCCTCAACACTCAGAAACCACACAGCTGATGATTGGCTGTGGAAAGCAAAACGTTTCCCCAGGGACTATTTTCCCTGGCGGAGGAGGAGGAGGAGGAGGAGGAGGAGGAGGAGGAGGAGGAGGAGGAGGGAGCGTTTCAGTGTGAAAAAGTCCTGAAAAGCCAACAGTGCTGCTGCTTTTAGGAAAACTCATGTGGAGGACTTTATTGGGCTGATGGAAAACTGGAGTGAAGAAAGTGTGAAGGCTCTGAAAGTTCATGTTCATATCGTAGTGGAATGAATGGAGGAAAGGGAGGAGGAGTGATGTGGCAGCTCTGAAAGCCCACTGCTCGCTCTGGGAGGAGAGGAACCTTCTGGAGAGGAACCTCTGGACATGCAGAGGAACCGGGACGGAGCTTGAGGTTCATGATTACTGACCACTGGAGATCAGCTGTGGCATGGTGGGCAGCCGGCGCGACACCATGACAACAGAGTGTTTACTTCTGATGTGCCACGCCCACCGTGACGATGCAGCGGTTCCATTCTGAAACCTGGTGGGAACACAGGCCCGTTCCTTAGTGTGCACCTCGGCTCCAAGAACCTCAAACGGAACCCGCTGGAGAACCAGAGCTCGCTTAGTGGAGAAGACACGTGTCAGGTGTGTGTGTGTGTGTGTGTGTGTGTGTGT
The DNA here is from genome assembly GCF_902150065.1 of Myripristis murdjan. Classification (NCBI taxonomy): domain Eukaryota; kingdom Metazoa; phylum Chordata; class Actinopteri; order Holocentriformes; family Holocentridae; genus Myripristis; species Myripristis murdjan. Next base: position 854,741 of record NC_043980.1, on the reverse strand, counting down.
GTGTGTCTGTATGTGTGTGTGTGTGTGTGTGTGTGTGTGTCTGTATGTGTGTGTGTGTGTGTGTGTGTGTGTGTGTGTGTGTGTGTCTGTATGTGTGTCTGTATGTGTGTGTGTGTGTGTGTGTGTGTGTGTGTGTACCTGTGTGAGCACGGCGATGGTCAGGTTGTTGTCGCTGGCCGCGTCGATGAGTTTGGCCAGCTGGTCTGGAGGCATCGGCCTGCAACAGTCAGAGTCTGCATCATCACACCACCACGAGCACCTGACCTCTGACCCCTGACCTGTGAGCTCTGACCTCTGACCTTTGACCTTTGACCTCTGACCTCTGACCCCTGACCTGTGACCCCTGACCCCTGACCTCTGAGGGTTAAAAGTGACTCACGCTGAGATGGTTTTCTCTCGAGGTTCAGGAGGAAGACCGACCGTCAGGTGTTTCTGATGAGCCAGCAAGTCTGAGCACGCCTGGAACACACACACACACACACACACACACACACACACACAGGGATATTTGTGCAAACAGTGCAAGAAACAGTTCCATTTAATTTGATTTCGTAAATCATTCATCTGATTTTTATCTGATGAAGCATCTAAAAACTAAACTATCTCACTCCCTACATTACAGACTACATGTGACTAAAACTAATAGTAATCTAACTAATCTCAGTCAAAAGACTTAGACTAAATCAAAATCAGCTGCCAACATTAACACACACACACACACACACACACACACACACACACACACACACACACACACCCCTCACCTCGTCCAGCTCCTCCACCTTCCTCCTCAGCATGCCGGAGATCATCCTGATGAGGCCCCAGTGCTTCAGCTGGCCCGCCTGCTCGTACAGCTCGGCCAGCAGCTGCCGCACCGTGCAGCCCCGCCCCCCCCGCAGCCGCGTGTCCCAGTCCAGACCCCTGCACGCACGCACACACACACACACACACACACACACACACACACACACACACACACACACACACACACAGCCTTTAGATTCAGACTCAGACTACCTTTATTTGCCATTTTATGATAATACATACCGTATTTCACCAATTAATCGCCCGGGCGTTTAATATGCAAAATCGACTTGGACCCCGGGCGTTTAAAAGAACCAGGCGGCTATTCGCTGCAGGCCTTTATTTATTTTTGCACCAGGTCATTATCGTGATGACAGCTACTGTCCAACATATTTTCAGTCGGTCGATTTAATATTACGGTACACCCTTTTGTTCTAACGTTAGCTAGCGCTCTTATTTTGACAGAAAACGGAGGTGCCGCACTGTTATTGTGCGGCTAACTGTTTACTTCTGCAAAAATAAGGTGAGTAGCCTTACTTTGGGTTTACCTCAATATAATGCAAATAATCGCCCCGGCGGTTATTCGGGTGGGCGTTTAATACGCAAAATGCGTGCAGACCCCAGGCGTTTATAAGAACCAGGCGGCTATTTGCGGCCGGTCGATTAATTGGTGAAATACGGTAATTGGAAAGTGTCTCAGCCCATGCTGTGTGTGTGTGTTTTTAGATTCTTTTCACATAAATAAAGTGCAGAGGGAAAAAACTGTTTCTGTGCCGGGACTTCACAGCCTTCGGCAGTCGCAGCCTTCTGCCTGAAGGAAGCGGGGTGAAGAGGCCATGGCCAGGGTGGGAGGTGTCGACCATGATCTTTCTTGCCCTCCTCAGCGCCCTCATGTCGTACAGGGACTTGAGGGAGGGCAAGGAGCAGCCGATCACCCTCTCTGCTAAGGGAATCACCTGCTACAGTTTGGTGAGGTCCCTGATAGTTGCAGCGGGGAACCAGGTCATGATGGAGTGGGTGAGGATAGAATCAGTGATGGCAGTGTAGAATCTGACCATCATGGTCCTCGGCAGCCTGAATTTCTTCAGCTGCCGGAGGAAGAACATCCTCTTCTGGGCCTTCTTCAGGAGGGCCTTGCTGTTAAGGTCCTACTTCAGGTCCCGACTGACGGCATGACTCCACGGAGGCCACCTCAGTGCCTCCCAGCATGATGGGAGGGAGGGGGGCTGAGTTCCTCCTGAAGTCCACCACCATCTCCACTGTCTTCTGGGCGTTGAGTTCCAGGCTGTTACAGCTACACCAGCTCCACAGCCACTCGATCTCGCTCCTGTAAGACTCGTCCCCCCGGAGATAAGGCCTACCAGGGTGGTGTCGCCTGCAAATTTCAGGAGCTTGACCGACGGGTGGAGGGAGGTGCCGCTGTTGGTGAACAGGGAGAACAGTGGTGGAGACAGGACGCAGCCCTGAGGGGAGCCTGTGCTGGTGGTTCTGGAGCTGATTATGCACCTCCCCATCTTCACCCGCTGAGTCCTTTTGATCAGGAGGTCCGTTATCCGCCTGTGGGTGGGGGCCAGTACCTGTAGCTGGGCAAGCTGGCACTCCAGGATGGATGGGAGGATGGTGTTGAAAGCCAAACTGAAGTCCACAAACAGGATCCTGGCATAGTTGCCTGCAGTGTCCAGATGTTCCAGCACGTAGTGGAGAGCCATGTTCACCGCGTCCTCGGTGGATCTGTTGGCTCGGTAGGCAAACTGCAGGGGGTCCAGCGTAGGATCTGTTCTGGGGGACTCCTTCTCGAACCTGTAGTGGAGCACCTCCCTCGCTCGTTGGCGAGTGCTGATATATCACTCTCACATCCGAACTCCAGCGGTCGTTCACAAAAAACAACAGTCCACCCCTCCGCGACTTGTTCACTGCTGCAAAATCCCTGTCCGCACAAAACATAAAAAAAACATCCAGCTCCACCGTTCCGTCGGGAATGGATGGCGACAGGTGGGTTTCCACAAAAGCAAAGACAGCTGCGGAGTGGAAGTCATTGTTCCTCACAACTGGGTATATTCCTTTGAAAGGAATATAATATACTTAAATTTTTTTTTTTTTTTTTGACTGTGACTTTAAGTGTGTGTTATGCTGAGGCTTCAGTATGTGTGTGTGTGTGTGTGTGTGTGTCTCACTTGTCCTTGTACAGGATGTACAGGATGTCGGCCTGGTCCTGCAGGCTCTTGGTTTTCTGCAGCAGCTGCAGCAGAGCCTGGTAGTCGATCCCTCCGTTCACGTCCCGCGGTAAAACCACCGAGGCTGCTGGGATACCGGCGTGCTGCTCACACAACACAAACCACACAACACGCCTCAGCAGGAAGAACACACACACACTGCACACCAGTGTGCCCAGTACAGACACCAGTACAGCTGAACAGTACAGTTTCACCACAGCCGGCAAATCAAACTGTTTCAAAGACCTGGAATATGTGATGCTGTATGTCTGTAATGAGTCATGTGACCTGTCTGTCCTCATCACACCTGTCTGTCCTCATCACACCTGTGTGTCTGATCCTGATGAACTACAGAAATAGGCTGTGCAGAGCTCACCTGGTGTGCAGCGTCCCGCAGGTGCAGGCTGGGCTGGGGGGGGCGGAACAGCTTGGTGGGCAGGTACATCTGGACATCTGGACAGGAGACAGAACATCTGTCCACAGAACATCTGTACCACAAAACATCTGCACCACAGAACATCTGCACCACAGAACATCTGTCCACAGAGCATCTGTACCACAGAACATCTGTACCACAGAACATCTGTCCACAGAACATCTGCACCACAGAACATCTGTACCACAGAACATCTGTCCACAGAACATCTGTGCCACACTGAAAGCCAGCAGCTGTGGCTGTTCAGGCTCTGAGAACCACACTGGGTTCAGTTTGTCAGCCTGGTGGTTTAACAGTCTGTTAGCTAAAGCAGCTTCACTTCAATCAGCTATTGTTAGTGGTGAGTGCTTCCACTGAGAGTCAATGACAGCTCCAGTTACAGTCCACTGTTAGCAGCCTGTTGCAGTTTGCAGCCTGTTAGCAGCCTGTTAACTGCCTGTTAGCAGCCTGTTGCAGTTTGCAGCCTGTTAGCAGCCTGTTAACTGCCTGTTAGCAGCCTGTTGCAGTTTGTAGCTTGTTAGCAGCTTGTTAGCAGCCTGTTGCAGTTAGCTAGCTAGCAGCTGGCATTGGGGGACTGACTGTGGATGCTGAGCTCGCGGGCTTTGTGCACGAGGGAAACCATCTGTCGGGTTTTGTTGGCCACGGCTCTGAAGCGGTTCAGTCCGCCTTTCGTAGCCTTGATCTGTCCGCTCTTCTCAGGAACCGCCAGCAGCTGGTCCAGGTACTGCGCCAGGTCGTCTACCTCTGCGGGACAGGTGGGAAACAACAGGCGGGACATGACGTGACATCAGGTAAGAGCCTAACAGTGATCAGATCAGTCCAGGAAGTGATTTACAGAAGGTACAGGTCAACATGTGCAGCAGAGCTCACCGTCGTCCATGAAGGTGAGGTGGGCGCAGCAGGAGGTGGTGAGGAACTCGGACAGCGTACCTGTCTGCACCCTGCAGGACGCAGAGACACACTCAGACTGGATCAAATCCACTTTTAAATCTTAAAAAAGGGAGCCGAGCCGAGACGAGGGGGAGCTTTCAGCAGGGCAGGTGAGGACAGGTGAGGGCAGGTGAGGACAGGTGAGGGCAGGTGAGGACAGGTGAGGACAGGTGTGGACAGGTGAGGGCAGGTGAGGGCAGGTGAGGACAGGTGAGGACAGGTGAGGGCAGGTGAGGGCAGGTGAGGACGGGTGTGGACGGGTGTGGACAGGTGAGGGCAGGTGAGGACAGGTGAGGGCAGGTGAGGGCAGGTGAGGACGGGTGTGGACGGGTGTGGACAGGTGCAGTTACCTGGCTCCTCCGTAGTATCCCTCCTGCAGTTTGTTCAGCATGGCTAGGACAGCAGGATCCACCTGGCTGTGGTCATCAGCTGCAGGGAGGTCACACACAGGTCAAAGGTCACACACAGGTGAGTTTATGGTCATCCAAACATTTTTTATGTATTTTTTATTATGTTTATTTTTTTTCTTGTTAGTTTTGTTTTGTTTTTGCTGTATTTTTCTCTTTGGCGCTCCTTTTGTTTGTTGTCATCTGTCTGTCAGCAGTGCGGCTCTCCTCACTGTGTGTTCACGGTTTGGAATAAAGATTTACCCAAAAACCTGCTCTGTGAGACAGGAAGTGGTTGTCTGTGGGACAGGAAGTGGTTGTCTGTGAGACAGGAAGTGGTTGTCTGTGGGACAGGAGGTGGTTGTCTGTGGGACAGGAAGTGGTTCTTACTGAGCATGCTGTGTGAGACGGGGAAGGTGACGGTGGGACGTCCGGTCATCCTCCAGCGGGAGCACAGGTACGACAGGTCGGTCCGCAGCATCTCCACGATCATGTGGTTGTCCAGAGCCAGGTAGAACTGCTGGTAGTCGATGAACTGCCGGATGTCAGAGGTCAGAGGTCAGAGGTTCCCAAAGCCTTCAGGACAGTTTAGATCATTTGACGTTTGGTTTTACATGAAAAAACAAAGATTTATACTAATTTTTAAAACCTGAAGGTGACTCCACACAGGGCGAATAAATAAATAAATCCACTTGTCAGTGTAATTTCATATTTCTTTACACTTTGACCATTTTGGATATCGTTACACTCCCCGGGCACTCTATCAGGCCCAGCAGGCCGGAGCCCCATTTGCCCTCAGAGCTGCAGACGTCCCTCAGAGGTTTGGGTCCATTCTGACCATACTGTGTCAAATGTGTTAATGAACAGGTGCGCCTAATAAAGTGGCCAGTGAGTGTAAACTGTACCTGTGAAGCAGGTGTGACTATGCCTGAGTAGCAAATTGGAACAACTGCAGTCTAAAATCTAGTAACAGCTGTGACGTCTGTAACAGCTGTGACGTCTGTAACAGCGTTCGCTTCTCGTTGGCAAAACAAGGATTTGGGTTGGAAAGTGGCAGCAGAGCTGACTGGATCCAGTCCCACTGAAGAGAGAAACATGCAGATCAAATCATCCAAGTTTTAAAAGTCTAAATGTCAGACAAGAAAACCCAGTGGATCTGCATCAAGGATCTCAAGTCCTGAAAAGCCAACAGTGCTGCTGCTTTTAGGAAAACTCATGTGGAGGACTTCATTCTGCTGATGGAAAACTGGAGTGAAGAAAGTGTGAAGCTCAAGTCTGTGTTGGGAAAGTTCACTTTCTACATGAACTAGTTCAGTTCATAGTTCATAAATTCAAAATTTTGAACTAAGTTCATCGTTCCAAAAATGAACTAGTTCATAGTTCTTTTTTTTTTTTTTCAATACGTTGCTGCGAGCTATTATTTGTCAAAATTATTGCCACAGCCCACAGAGAGTTTACCGTTTTAGGGTTTTTTTGTTTTTGTTTTTTTTTAAGCAGTGATGCCCTCTTGTCTGGGTGGGGAACCGAACCTCCGGTCTCCTGCACGGCAGGCAGAAACACTAAGTGCTCTGCCATCGGGGATTAGCTAGTGCTGGTGGTGCTTTCGTCCCATTTGATGATGTATTTGTTTGTGCGCCTGTTGCCAAGGATACTGCAAAGAGAGGATTGGACACGGGGTCAAACATGGTGGTGATGCACATGCGCAGTAAAGTCTGTCCTGCACTTCATGAGTCACCCTCCAGAAGCAGCTCAGTTTACACTGCACATGTGCAATCCCCCCATCTTTGATCCCCTGTCCAATCCTGTCTTTTCAGTGTCCGAGCACCAAGTTACACTGTGAGAGAGCTCCGCCCACTAACGCCAGAATGAACGCGTTCACGCTAACGTTCATCAGGCGGAAATACAGTTCGTTCAGTTCACGTTTGCCCAAAATATGAACGAGTTCATCAACAATCGTTCATTGAACGCGTTCAGGTACAACACTGGTGTGAAGGCTCTGAAAGTTCATATCGTAGTGGAATGAGTGGAAACCAGCGGCTGGAGGAGAGGGAGGAGGAAACATGCAGAGGAACCGGGACGGAGCTATAAATGCTTGTTAATGACATTTAAACGCAACAAATCTGATGTTCAGTCCAGGATTCAAAGGGTTGACCCCCTGCTGACTGCACAGAGGTCAGAGGTCACCTGGGGGGTGAAGGTGAACACGGTGTCTCTGATCAGGTAGAACTTGGAGGTTCCCAGAACGCCGATGCGGCGATACGGCCGACCGGTCAGACCCAGACGCTGGTTCCTGCCTGGGAGAGGAGAGCATCCTGTTACCATGGCAACGCCTCGGGACACGTCCCTCAGTGTGTGTGTGTGTGTGTGTGTGTGTGTGTGTGTGTGTGTGCACCCAGTCTGGCGTAGATGTGGCTCAGCACTCTGGAAGGCTGCACTCTGATTGGCTGAACCTCCGACATGGTCTCGGCCTGGATGCCGTGGCCAATCAGCAGCTGCTTGATCTCCTCTGTCTCTGCAATGATGGACACTGAACACACACACACACACACACACACACACACACACACACACACACACACACACACACAGTGGTCAGTCGGCTGTGTCCTGCTCAGGTGTGTTCAGGTAAACTGGGTCTCAGGATGTTCCTCCTCCAGAGGAACAACAGAGATTATCAAAATAATCCATCCTCAGCTCAATGTGGGATTTTTTGCAGATTTTTTGCAGAAACCTGATAATCTGATATTCTCTGGCTCTTCTGGCTGATATCTGTGTGCATGTTTTTCCACATGACTGAGAGAACGTCACGTCTGTCCTTTAGTGCTGCTAACATGTTATCATCATGCCCGCTCTTATTGTGAAGGTCCACTGGCAGATGCAGACATAAAACATAAACCTTCTCAAAGGTCAAACAGAACTGCCAAATCCAAATTATAATGCCGGCTTGTAACCGTGTCAAGGTTATTAGAGCACATTAAAACATTAAAACCAAACTGAAAACTAAAACTAGGCGTGAACAAACCTTTAAGTTTATCTGAAATAAAAATAAAAAGTAGACTTTAGGGGGAAAACATTGTGAAATGTGAGTCGCTCAGATCAGAATCAAACAACTAATTGACACCAAAACAGCTCAACTGGGACCAGCAAACCCACTCTGGACACTGAACTGGACTGGAGACTGAAACTAAAAACAAAATAAAAATAAACACTAATGAAAAATAAAAATCTGTAATAACTCTGAGCTGGATGTGTATATTTAATATTTCATGATTAATTGTTTCATCTATATCTGGGTCAGCTATATCTGGGTGTGTTTGTGTGTGTGTGTGTGTGTGTGTCTCACTCACCTTGCACGACCACGTCTGGTTTGGGGATGGTGGACAGTCTCCTGTTGAGCGGGTCGATCTCCCCCGGAGCCAGCAGGCCCTTGAACACAACACACACACACACACACACACACACACACACACACACACACACACACATCATTTACTCTGTTCTGCTGTTCGTTCACTCTCATCACAGAGAAATATCACTGTTTGTTTTGTTTGTTTGTGAAGTTTTGGCACTAAGTTAGCTCCATAACCATAACCTGGGACACACACACACACACACGCACACACACACACACACCTCGGCCAGCAGGTTGCCCAGGATGTAGAGCGACTGGCCCCACATCAGAGGACACTTCCCCTGAGCGACTCGATCGACAGAGTGAGGATTCAAATACTCCTCATCTACCTGGGAAAAAAATACAGAGGCTTATAATCACACACACACACACACACACACACACACACACACACAGAGAGAGACAGAGAGAGAGACAGAGAGAGAGACAGACAGACAGAGAGAGAGAGAGAGACAGGCAGAAAGACAGATACTTTATCAGGAGGGACGCTGTAGAGTTCAGGAACCAATCGCATTCCATCTTTTTTGATCAGGATCTCGTCCAGAGCTTCTCTGTACTCCTGCACCTGCACAGGAAACACAGCATGACTCAGCAACATGACTCAGCAACATGACTCAACAACATGACTCAACAACATAACTCAACAACAAGCGTCCTTGGGTGTTTTGAAAGGCGCTATATATATCGAAGTTATTATTATTATTATTATTATTAACAAGACTCAAAAAGACTCGACAAAAAGACTCAGCAACATGACTCAACATGACTCAACAAAAAGACTCAGCAACATGACTCAACATGACTCAACAAAAAGACTCAGCAACATGACTCAACAAAAAGACTCAAAAAGACTCAACAAAAAGACTCAAAAAGACTCAATAAAAAGACTCAGCAACATGACTCAACAAAAAGACTCAAAAAGACTCGACAAAAAGACTCAGCAACATGACTCAACATGACTCAACAAAAAGACTCAGCAACATGACTCAACATGACTCAACAAAAAGACTCAGCAACAAGACTCAACATGACTCAACAAAAAGACTCAGCAACATGACTCAACAAAAAGACTCAGCAACATGACTCAGCAACATGACTCAGCAACATGACTCAACATGACTCAACAAAAAGACTCAGCAACATGACTCAACAAAAAGGCTGAGCAACATGACTCAGCAACATGACTCAACATGACTCAACAAAAAGATTCAAAATGACACGACTTAACAAATAGACTCAGTAACATAACTCAGCATTGTGCTTCAGTAACAATCAGTGTTCATGTGTTTTATACTCATTTCAGAGAACACACACACACACACACACACACACACACACACACACACACACACACACACACACACATACACACACAGACACACACACACTGACCTGCTCCGGGCTGCAGGTGAAGATGCCGTCCAGGATCAGGTACGTCCAGAACAGCGGCCACTCACACTCAATGTTCTCAAAGTGTTTCAGCTCAGAGGACTCATAGTACAGCCGAGTGGGATCCTGCACACACACACACACACACACACACACACACACACACACACACACACACACACCAGCCACCAGTCCTTGTCAAATAACAAAGTTGAAGTGAACTGAACTGCTCTGTAAGTCTGAACTACAACTGACTCTCATCACCATGGCAACCGAGACTGACTTTCATCACCATGGAGACCAACTCTTATTGCCATGGAGACCAACTTTAATAATATCCCATGGAGACAAAGCTTAATGCCACAGAGACCAACTCTCGTCACTGTGGAGACCAATCGTTATCACCATGGAGACTGACTGTTATCACCATGGAGACTGACTGTTATCACCATGGAGACTGACTGTTTATCACCATGGAGACAGGTTCAGGCGGAAGACAATCATACCTCTCTTGGTGTTTTGTGTCCATCTCTCAGGAAGCGACAGCATCCATACCTCCCCTGTACAGACAGACAGACAGAGAGACAGACAGACAGACAGACAGACAGACAGAGACACAGACAGACAGACAGACAGACAGAGAGTTATTATAAATATTCCAAACAACAAAATGTTGGACTTGAGGCTAACATCACTGATCATGTTAGCTGGCGTTAGCTTACCGCTGCTTCCTGCTCACCTGCAGCTTTGAGATGATTTCTTCTTTGGTGGTGTTGACGACGTCCAGGTCCTCCACAGCGAAGGCGGGGTAAGAGATGACGGACAGGACGCCCGCATCCACCTCCTTCGAGGTCGACGCCCGCGGCAACATGGAGGTGAGGATGGACTGAAGGGAGGGAGGGGCAAACTTTCACCTGTGTCTGAGTGTGTGTGTGTGTGTGCGTGCGTGCGTGCGTGCGTGCGTGCGTGCGTGCGTGCGTGCGTGTGTGTGTGTGTGTGTACCTGGCAGTGCTGGACGTCATCAGTCAGTGTGTGAACGACAGACTCAGCCCCTCCCTTCACCCCGAACAGATTCAAGCCATCTAGAGCCTCTAGAGCCGCCTGACACACACACACACACACACACACACACACACACACACACACACACACACACACACATACACACACACACACATTAACATAAACACATAAAGTAATGTACTTCTGGTATTTCACAGGAAGATGATGATGATGATGATGATGATGGTGATGAAGACGTACCTTGGCCATACCGATGGAGCTGACATTCAGCTCTGGGATGCCTTGGTTTGTTTTGTCACCTCTCTCCCACATGCCAAAGTCCTGACACACACACACACACACACACACACACACACACACACACACACACACACTGCTTAGTGCTGTTGCTCAGTCACCTGGCTGTAGCTCCTAGCAGCCGCCATGGAACTGATGCTCTGCTGTTCCATCTGTTGTTCAGCTGGGTAACAGCCTCGTTAACCTCATTATCCTCGTTAACCTCATCAGCCTCGTTAACCTCGTTAGCCTCATTAACCTCAACTCAACAAAAAGACTCAACAAAAAGACTCAACATGACTCAACAAAAAGACTCAACATGACTCAACAAAAAGACTCAACAAAAGACTCAAAAAAGACTCAGCAACATGACTCAACAAAAAGACTCAACATGACTCAACAAAAAGACTCAACAAAAAGACTCAACAAAAGACTCAACAAAGACTCAGCAACATGACTCAAAAAAAGACTCAACATGACTCAACAAAAAGACTCAACAAAAAGACTCAACAAAAGACTCAACAAAGACTCAGCAACATGACTCAAAAAAAGACTCAGCAACATGACTCAACAAAAAGACTCAGCAACATGACTCAAAAAAAGACTCAGCAACATGACTCAACAAAAAGACTCAGCAACATGACTCAAAAAAAGACTCAGCAACATGACTCAACAAAAAGACTCAGCAACATGACTCAACATGACTCAAAAAGACTCAGCAACATGACTCAACTTAAAGACTCAAAAAAAGACTCAGCAACATGACTCAACTAAAAGACTCAAAAAAAGACTCAGCAACATGACTCAACTAAAAGACTCAGCAACATGACTCAACATGACTCAACAAATAGACTCAGCAACATGACTCAACATGACTCAACAAATAGACTCAGCAACATGACTCAACATGACTCAACAAAAGACTCAAAAAAGACTCAGCAACATGACTCAACAACATGACTCAAAAAGACTCAGCAACATGACTCAACATGACTCAACAAAAGACTCAAAAAAGACTCAGCAACATGACTCAACAACATGACTCAAAAAGACTCAGCAACATGACTCAATATGACTCAACAAATAGACTCAGCAACATGACTCAGCAACAAGACTCAAAAAGACTCAACAAAAAGACTCAGCAACAAGAAGCAAAATGACTCAACAAAAAGACTCAGCAACATGACTCAGCAACATGACTGCAACTTGATGATTAGCAGCCCGTGCTGCATGGAGCGCTTAGCGAGGCTGCTGCTTTCACTCTCAGCCTGTGGGAACACTGACTGGGTGAACACTGAGCTGATGCTCCACTTCATCTTTGTAATAAAACCAAGTAACCACACAGAGGAACCTCTCTGTGGGTGTGGTGAGAGGCCTAACCCTAACCTAACCTGACCATAACCCTAACCCTAACCTGACCATAACCCTAACCCTAACCTGACCATAACCCTAAACCTAACCTGACCATAACCCTAACCTGACCATAACCCTAACCCAAACCTGACCCTAAACTGGGCGGCGGCCTCGTTCCCTGTGGTTTGGCTTGATCCTCCCTGCAGCTCCTTCACCTCTCTCACCTTCTCCTCTATGTGCCAGCGTAAGCCATGCTGTGCTATAAACATACAAATCTAACCATGTTAAAGGAAATATGATTCATATTGTAACTGAGTCTGTATACAGACGCTGACAACAACAGCTGCTGGATGGTATTAAACCCTCCTGATCAAACATGGCTGCCGTGCGGGTCAGAGGGACTCACAGCCACTCTGTAGGCTGCCTCGATGTAGAAGAGCAGGTTCTGGATGATGTCCACCTCGTCTCTGGTGTAGACGATGTGCAGACCTGCAGGAGGAGAGGAGCACAGCACAGGAGACGGTGGGTAAAGGAGTGGAGGAGAGGAGGAGAGAGAGGCAGAGGAGAAGGAGCGCCTAACCTGATGCCGTCATCTGGGCGAGGAAGAGGAGGAAGAGGGAGGTGGCGTCCACCTGCAGGTGACCCCACTCTGCGTCTCCTACCACCGCCTCACAGGTGTGGGAGGAGAACTTGGCATGGAGACAGTCTCCTACACTCTTACTGTACTTAAACTTCTCTATTTTTTCTGCCTGGGAGGAGGAGGAGCAGGAGGAGGAGGAGCAGGAGGAGCAGGAGGAGGAGCAGGAGGAGGAGGAGCAGGAGGAGCAGGAGGAGGAGGAGCAGCAGGAGGAGGAGCAGGAGGAGCAGGAGGAGGAGGAGGAGGAGGAAAAGGAATAGGAGGAGGAGGAGGAGGAGCAGGAGCAGGAGGAGGAGGAGGAAGGAGACAAACATTAAACACTCTTACATGTAAACTTTTATTTTATCCAAGAGGAAGCTGCAGCAAAGACTGAAAAAAGTAGTAGTAGTAGTAGTAGTAGTAGTAGCAGTGGCAGTAGTAGTAGTAGTAGCAGTAGTAGTAGTAGTAGCAGTAGTAGCAGTGGCAGTAGTAGTAGCAGTAGTAGCAGTGGCAGTAGTAGTAGTAGTACTACTGGTAGTAGTAGTAGTGGCAGTGGCAGTAGTAGTAGTAGTAGTAGTAGTAGTAGTAGTAGTAGTAGTAGTAGTGGCAGTAGTAGTAGTAGTAGTAGTAGTAGTAGTAGTAGCAGTAGTAGCAGTGGCAGTAGTAGTAGTAGTAGTAGCAGTGGCAGTAGTAGTAGTAGTAGCAGTAGTAGTAGTAGTCGTAGCAGTAGTACAGTAGTAGTAGCAGTAGTAGTAGCAGTGGCAGTAGTAGTAGTAACAGTAGTAGTAGCAGTGGCAGTAGTAGT